>NC_134363.1:89475790-89635790 GCF_048569485.1 Anomaloglossus baeobatrachus | reverse complement strand
TTTCATTTCTGCGAGAAATGGCTTAAAATGGCTTTATAATGGATTTGGTGCATGGTGACGTTTATCTCGGGAGTGCATAGTAGCCAAACTAAACTTTTAGTGGATTTCCACTTAGTTTATTAAACCTCATCTCCACCACACAGGACAAGTTTGCATCTGTTATAGTTTTGGAGAAAATTGTAATCATTTCATTTCTGCGCGAAATGGCTTAAAATGGCTTTAAAATGGATTTGGTGCATGGTGACGATTATCTCGGGAGTGCAAAGTAGACAAACAAAACTTTTAGTGGATTTCCACTTATTTTATTAACCCTTTCACGACCATGGACGGAAAGATCCGTCATGGTGCCCTGGGCCTTAAAGACCAATGACGGATCTTTCCGTCATGGCGGAATTGCGGCACCGGAGCCCCCAGTGAGTGCAATCGGTTCACACAAACCACAGATTCGGGGAGGAGGGTACCTGTACCTGACCTCAGGAGGGGTGGTGCCCCCTCCCCGGACCTACGGAGGCTGTGATTGGCTGACGAATGCCGCACAACCAATCACAGCCACTGTAATGTTTCAGCCATTTAAAGTGGCTGTAACATTGAAATCCAGCCCTGAGCAATGCAGCTGTAGCACTGGCCATTGGCTGGAGGTGGGTGACCTCACTGGATCACCCTCCCCCAGCTCCATAGCTCTGATTGGAGAGATCGGCCTTGTGACCCATCTCTCCAATCACAGTGGACCTGTGGCCGGTGACGGCCCCCCTCAGCTTCACTTATTGGTCCCTGCGCACGCCAGCACAGTGAGTGTATACAGTGAAATGGCAGGGCGACAAGCTGCGGTCCCATGCTGTTATGTGACCGGAGCATGGGACCCGGAAGTTACCGCGCTGCCATTGCACTGTATAAAACCGGTGAAAAGCCTTCCGATTCGCCGCCGCCGCCCTCCTACATCTGCCACTGCTCTCCCCGATCTGCTGCCCGCACCCCCACCTCTCACCCCCATGATCGGCTGCCCGCCCCCTTGTGATCGGCTGCCCGCTCCCTCACCTTCGTGTGTGCTGCTTGCAGCCTCCCCCTCGTGCTCGGCTGCCCGCCCCCTCACCTCCATGTGTGCTGCTTGCAGCCTCCCCCTCATGATCGGCTGCCTGCCCCCTCACCTCCGTGTGTGCTGCCTGCAGCCTCCTCCTTGTGATCGGCTGCCCGCCCCCTCACCTCCATGTGGGCTGCTTGGAGCCTCCCTCTCATGATCGGCTGCCTGCCCCCTCACCTCCGTGTGTGCTGCCTGCAGCCTCCTTCCTGTGATCGTCTGCTTTCCCCCTCACCTCCGTGTGTGCTGCCTGCAGCCTCCCCCTTGTGATCGGCTGCCCGCCCCCTCACCTCCGTGTGTGCTGCTTACAGCCTCCCCCTAGTGATCGGCTGCCCGCCTCTTCACCTCCGTGTGGGCTGCTTGCAGCCTCCCTCTCTGATCGGCTGCCTGCCCCCTCACCTCCGTGTGTGCTGCCTGCAGCCTCCTTCTTGTGATCGGCTGCTTGCCCCCTCACCTCCGTGTGTGCTGCTTGCAGCTTCCCCCTCATGATTGGCTGCCCGCCCCCTCACCTCCGTGTGTGCTGCCTGCAGCCTCCTTCTTGTGATCGGCTGCCTGCTACCTCACCTCCGTGTGTGCTGCTTATAGCCTCCCCCTCGTGATCGGCTGCCCGCCTCCTCACCTCCGTGTGTGCTGCTTGCAGCCTCCCCCACGTGATCGGCTGCCCGCCCCCCCACATCTTACCCTCGTAATCGGCAGCCCGCCCCCCGCCTCTCACTCTCGTGATCGTCTGCCCCCTCACCTCTCACGCTCGTGATCGGTTGCCCCCCACCTCTCACCCTCATGATCGGTTGCCCCCACCTCTCACCCTCGTGATCGGCTGACCCCCACCTCTCATCCTTGTGATCGGCTGCCCGCCCCCTCCACTCCATTTTGTGCTGCCCGCCCCTCCCCCTCTCCCCCGTCATGTGCTCCCCGCTCCCTCACCTGTCACCCCCATCATGTGCGCTCCTTCACTTGTCTCTGCGGTGATGTGCGCCCCCTCACTTGTCACCCCAGGGAGGTCCACTGTTATTGGACACTCCCCAGCCTAAAAATAGCAGGCTTCAGCCGCCCCAGAAGTGGTGCATCCATTAGATGCGCCAATCCTGGTGCTTTGCCCCAGCTCATGCTGTTACCCTGGTGCGGTGGCAAACAGGGTAATATATGGGGTTAATCCCAGATGTGTAATGTCACCTGGCATCAAGCCCTGGGGTTAGTGATGTCAAGTGTCAGATACCAGACATCCCCAACCCAGTCAGTAATAAAAAAAAGAAAGAAAAACACATTTTTATTTGAAAAAACACCCCCCAAAACATTCCCTCTTTCACAAATTTATTAGAAAGAAAAACAAATCCAGGTCTGGTGTAATCCAAGGGTGTCCCACGACAATCAATACCATAGTGAATGTTCCAGTCAGTGAAGAACAGAATGTTCCCCTTTGGCTGGGATAGCAGTGCAGTGACCTGAGCTAACATCAATAGGTAAGCCCAGATCACTGCAGGGCATGACGAGTGCTGCTATCAGGAGTTTAGCAAGGTACATTACCTTCTGTGATCGCTGAACTCCTGACAGAAGCGCTTTCACTGAGGTAAATGACCGCCGCTTCACAAACCAAGTATTGCGAGCGGCCTGTGACATCACTGCTAGTCACAGTCTTGGGTTGACAGCGAGAGGTGATGTGTCAAGTGGCAGGCATGGAAGACAGTGACGAGCGCTGACATCAGGAGGGCAGGACTTCATCACTGCAGGTAATGAACTTTACTAACCTCTTGATGGCAGTGCTTGTCATCCCCGCGGCTGCTGATACTGCAGTGCGGGCAGCTGCTGACACTGGTGTGCAGGCAGCCGCGGGGCTGGGGTTGGGGCTGGAGCAGGACACAGACTGCACGGGCACCCGACGGAAGTCCCACGGAAGTGCTTCTGTGTGGCTTCCGGGAATTTTGCAGACCCATTGACTTCTATTGAGTCACAGTCCATTATTACGGAACAGAATAGTGCATGTTCCATAATAACGGAACGGACATACGGCATCTGATGTGTTTTTTTCTAGGATTGGATGCATACGGAAGTTCTTCCGCGTGCCATCTGATCCTATACAAAAGACATTGAAAAGATGGTCCTTTCCGTGGGTCCGCCAAAAAACAGGAACTGACCAGGACAAACGGAACGGTCATGTGAATGAACCCTTACATGGATCCCCTCATTTGGTAAACCCAGCGCTTGATGGTAATAACTGGGCTTTTGTTCCTTAGGGACCTCACTTACTTAATTTGGGCTTTTTTCTTATTTTTGGTATACTATTGTCAACTTGTGTATATGCTGTGATATAATCACTGGTACTATGCTGAGAGGGTTAAGGTGTGTTACCTGGGCCGGCTCTGTTGTGGACAGCTAATGAGATAGGTGGGACGGCTGTTCACCATATCTCCACCTCGGGGTGTGGTCCCAGGAATGAAAGTCAGGCCTCTGGACACACTCAGGGCCCTGCACTGAAGTTCCTGTGCTGGAGGAAGTAGCTGGGTGTATTGATGGGTGGAGGTAAGGAAACAGCATCTGAGAAGGCTCTGCAGCGACTTGTGGACTGAACATAACCTGAAGGGCTGAGGTTTGGGAATGTACCTGTTTTCCTGCCTGTACATGCCATGTGATGTCCGTACCAGCACGGTGCTTTATGAAGTGGAATAAAGCAGGCTGTGATCTTAAGAAACTGTGCCTCCTATGTCTACCTGAAGCCCTCATGCTGAGCGAGTAACCCCCTATGTTGCAAGGTGCAACGTCACATATGGTGTCTCGAATGCGGGCATGCGGTCTGGTTGCTAGGGGCAACGCAGCCTGGTTGCTAGGGGCAACGGCCTAGGACATATTTCTGTGGATACGGACTGCTTGCGGTGGATCGGCGGGTCCACGAAAATTTTTTGTCGCGGTTTGCGGTGGATCGGCGGGTCCACGAACAGGGACAGCGCTCTCAAGCACCTGGTGGTGAATCAGCAGGTCGTTGGGGACCCATGCTGCAGTGGCGAGAGTCCAGCGACTGGAGGTTCCAGGCCAGCCGGAATTGCAAGGCCCTGCTTGGTGAGCAGTGATACACCACAGGCTGGAGATCCTGGTTGTACGGGCAGTACAACCCGGAAAGGTTAGTGGTTCTCTAACCCCCCCCCCTGTCTTTGACCACCGGGTATTACCCATTGGAGCGCCCCTCCTGTTCCTCTTTTCATTGCAGCATGGAGGAGCTCCTGAACCAGCTGCTGCAGAGCCAGCAGCACCAACAGCATGTGCCTGGAGGTCCAGTGACAGCAGTGGGGGCTAAAAGCCAAAAAGAGGGAATGGTCCCTGCAGACGTTGTGGAGGAGCTGTACCAGTTCCTGGTGCAGGGACAGCAGGAGCTGTCAGTGTGCAGCGATGTGGCAGCCATGGACCAGTTTGAGCGTTCCCTTCGGGGGCCGGTATGGACACTGGGTGCCCAGGGAGATAAGGGCGAACGGTGTGAACTGGGGGCTAAGGACGTTGCATGGAAACCCCAAAAGGGGGCGGAGTCCCAAAAAGGGGTGGTTGCCCAAAAGGGGGCGGAGTCTCAAAAAGGGGTGGTTGCCCAAAAGGGGGCAGAGTCCCAGAACGAGGTGGTTGCCCAAAAGGGGGCGGAGTCCCAAAAAGGGGTGGTTGCCCAAAAGGGGGCGGAGTCCCAAAAAGGGGTGGTTGCCCAAAAGGGGGCAGAGTCCCAAAAAGGGGTGGTTTCCCAAAAGGGGGCGGAGTCCCGGAACGGGGTAGTTACCCAACAGGGGGCGGAGCCTCAGAAAGCGATGGTGACCCACAAGGGGGTGGAGCATTTACAAGCCAAACAGGTAGACTATAGCAAGGGGCAATGGGGTTCGCCTTACATATGTCCTACCTGCGGTATAGGCTATCCATCCAGTATGAGGCCACAGAAGTGCTCCGTGGACTTGAATGGGCTACGTGTGTCTGGTCTGTTAGACCCGGGGAGCCGGTTGACCTTAGTTAGACCCATGCCTGATCTCCATGTGATGGTGGGTAGGACGATAGAAGGAAGTTGTGTGCATGGGACCACTAAAGTATATCCTCTGGCCAGGGTGATGATTCAAACGGCCAAACGTTTGGGACGCCCTGATGTGGGTGTAGCGCCAGATCTGTTATATCCAGTTATCATAGGACGGGACTTTGAGCTCTTTCAGGATTTATGGAAGACAGAGGCCGGGACCGATTGCAATGGAATGAGTCGGCCCTCGCCTAAGAAAGCCTCTTTTCCGTATGAGGTTATACAGATTCCCTGTGGGATATTGGGGTGCAATGAGGAGATGGTACCTCCACATAAGGACTGTCAAGAGTTAGGGGTGACCATGACGTCTCCAAAAGGAAGTGACAGTGTGACCACTACAGTTATAGTAGCTCCAGAAAAGGGGGCCGACATCTGGTTAAGTGGGGACGTGTTAGTCCAGGACACCAGGGGGAGTGACGATGACTCCAGTAAAGACACTGACTCCAGAAAGGTGACAAGCAAGTACAGTGAGGTACAGAAGTGTGAGAAGGGGAAAACTTCCTCCCGACGCCGAAGACGTAATAAGCGCTGAGAGGTGGCACAGTGTATGTCGCCTGAGGGTGCAGAGAAAGTGAAATACCTGGGTAATGAAAACACGTTGCCAGTAGCAACTGCTACGGTAGAGTCTGACAGTGATATCCTACAAAAGAAAGAGGAATCAAAGACTGAACTGACACATTGTCACGACAAAAATCAGCAGGGTGAAATTGCAGGGAAGGAACCGACCAAAGAAGTAATGGCGGTGTCTCCTATAATTTGCATGCATGAAGCTGGAGGTCTGTTGGATGATAGCGCTGTACGAGATGACATCCTACAGAATAATATAGGAGAAGGAATCCAGGGCAGTGTTGGTGGAGTACAAATCCACAAAGGTCATGGTGAGCAGACTGGTAAGCTACCCAGTGGTGAAGTGATGAATGTTGAAAATGGGGCCAAGGTTCTAAGAAGAACAGAGTGCCGTGCTGAAGGGCGTAACACCCTGGTAGAAGGCGATGCTGTAAACTCCCAAGAGAAGGCAGAGGGTGACACTGCAGAGACCCAAGTGGAAGTTGGAGGGAATGCAGTGAAGTCCCAAGACACAGCAGGTGCTGTAAAAGCGGAAAGAGCCTCTGAGGAAGAGGTGAAGTCTGGACGTGAGGTCTCATCAGAAGCTGAGAGCCTGACTGACTCAGTGGGTAAGACCAAGATCGCAGACAAGAAGATTGGCTCAGCTAAGAGCCTGAAACCCGAAGGCTCTGAGGCCGGGGCGGAACCCGAGGCGTGTGTAACTCAACAGGTGAAACCTTTGGCGGAGAATATGGAGGAAGGCAAGAGACCTGAGAAACAGTCTAGTGTCCTTGACACTGAAGGAAGCAGACCAGTCTTCAAGTACCGGATAGACGTGCCGGAAGACTTAAGAGAAGCCTGTCCCAGTGAGAAGGTGCATGAGAGATTCCAGAAGGCAGTAGGGGCCTGTAAAGTGTACTTTGCCGCAGAGACTAATCAGTTGGTGGTGTGCTCTTTCAGTGATGCCACAAAGAAGCGAGTGGCAATCCTGAGTGACATGCACCTACGGTGTCTTCGTACGAAGTGGCTCATCACTGCAAAGAAGGATGAAGACACCAGACGCTTGGCGCAGCTGACCGCAGGCTTTCAAGAAGTGGTGGTTGTGAAGAAAGCATTAATTGGACTGGCATTGAGAGCACTAAGAAATAATATTAAGCAAGCCAGGAAGGTTCCAGGTGTCACAGCTGTGCATTTAGATAAAGACAGTGGAACATTTCGTATCTATGGGACAACTGCAGAAGCGGTGAAGACAGCTCGCCGGTTATTGGAGTTTGTGGAAGAGATCATTCAAGTGCCCAAAGAGATGGTTATGAGGCTTATTGGACGACATGGAAGAGCCATGCAGGAGATGGTTGATAAGACCGGTGGGACGACATTAAGAATTGATATTCATAACGAAGCCAGGAGGCCCTGTGAAGTCGGTATGGTTCCATGTACCATTGTGGGCACAACTGGATGTGTTGAAGATCTACGAGCCCTCCTAGAATACCGTTTGGGATACCTGGAAGAGTTAAAACAATTGAATCGAGAAAGACGGAAGATTGCAAACCAACTTCGCCAAGTTGGTGTAGTTTGGCGACCATATAGGGGCTATGGCCCCGAAGAGAAAGGTGGCCCGCTCGATGAACGTGTTGCTTCAGAGGGCAAAAGCAAGTCCAATAGTAAAAGGAGCCAGGGTCATAGAGGACCCAGGTATTCATCGGGCTATAGCACAGGCTCTGAACGGTCTCAGTCCTGTGAGACACAATCCAAAGGACTGAATGAAAGTAGCGATGGGTCGTTAGCCAATGTCGTTGACAAGAGAGTGCACAATCCGAGAAACAGACGACGATGCCCGGGTAGAAGAGCCCACGATAGATTTATACACAGACCCTGCGGAGGGCCTGGATATGGCGCCTCTTCTGGCAGTTCACCGCTGAGGCCCCTCGATAGTGACCCCTCTAGTGGTCGGGATAGCTCAGGGTTAGACAGAACGGTAGTATCGACTGGGAGAGAGACTCTCTCCTACACTGACCGTGGGTGGCAGCCTTGGAGAGCTGGGACTGACCAGGGGGCGTATGAGAGAGTTCGCTGGGGAGGGTCCGGTGACTGTGACGGACGGTACGTCAATGGCTGTAGTCCGGGGCGGACGGAGCGGGTGCTCTTGTCCGCTATGTCAAGGTGCCAAAACCCTCCGGCTTTGGGCAGAGGGGGAGGATATGTGATATAATCACTGGTACTATGCTGAGAGGGTTAAGGTGTGTTACCTGGGCCGGCTCTGTTGTGGACAGCTAATGAGATAGGTGGGACGGCTGTTCACCATATCTCCACCTCGGGGTGTGGTCCCAGGAATGAAAGTCAGGCCTCTGGACACACTCAGGGCCCTGCACTGAAGTTCCTGTGCTGGAGGAAGTAGCTGGGTGTATTGATGGGTGGAGGTAAGGAAACAGCATCTGAGAAGGCTCTGCAGCGACTTGTGGACTGAACATAACCTGAAGGGCTGAGGTTTGGGAATGTACCTGTTTTCCTGCCTGTACATGCCATGTGATGTCCGTACCAGCACGGTGCTTTATGAAGTGGAATAAAGCAGGCTGTGATCTTAAGAAACTGTGCCTCCTATGTCTACCTGAAGCCCTCATGCTGAGCGAGTAACCCCCTATGTTGCAAGGTGCAACGTCACAATGCTCTATATGATAATAGATGAATCTGTCTATTTAAATATTGCTATACCTTTAGACTATATTGGATGCATATTATTGTATTTATTTATCCATCAGGGAGATGTCTATTATGTGAAAGCCCTTAATGACATCTATTTGTATATGTGGGTGTTGGCAAATGCTAGGGGGGTATTTTTGTTCCCTATAGGGATCAATAACAGAGAGGGGAGGTTTTTCAATGACTTTTAAATGTTTTTAATAGTGTGTATTGTTGTTTATCTCAATGTTTAATAAAGACCACTTTTGTATCTTTTGAAATAGGTGTATCCATCAATTATACACACCACTTTTTTCTTCTTTATGCTACTTTATTGGGGTGTTGAGGTGATCCCTTACTATTGAAGTTCACAGTGGGTTATTTGATCCCATAAGTGGTGCCCTCTTAAAGGTCTTTTTCAGATGGTTGTAAAGACATTGGATTAAAGACTGGTCACATGGCTATAATGTAATCGAAGATCCTGTTAACTGAAATTTGACTGTCACTGTGCGAGTGTTGCATCACATCACCTGGCACGGCGCACACTCTCCCGACAGGAGCAGGTCGGCTGCATGTATTTCCATGCAGCTTAGGCGCTCCTGTCCTGAGAGCATCAGGTCGTGCGGGGTGAGGCAATGCGATCGCAAGTGGAATCATACCCTCATTGTCAGCCTAATTCTCGCTCTGTACACAGCGATGAAGCAGAGCTGACAATGCTCTCTCTGCTTCTCACTATGTATAGATGCTTGCCTTTACAGAGCAATGAAGCAGAGATGCCATGGCTCTCTCTGCTTCTCACTCTGTATAGCCGTTGTCTGTACAGAGTGATGAAGCAGAGCTGACAATGCTCTACCTGTTGACTATGTCGGACTAAGGATTTTTTTATAATAATGATGGAGTCTTTAAATGTTTTTTTGATTTATTGCTAATAAAAAAAAAATTCTATTTGTTGTTTTTTTTACTGTTTACTAGAAATTCATGATGGCCATTTCTAATGTGGCATGACATCATGAATTTCGAGCTTAGTACCATCCGAGAATACAAAGCTGCTATTAACCCCTTTATTACCCAGCGTGCCAACACCATCAGGGCCGCTGGATGAACCAAGTAACATGCCTGGAAATGGCACTAAAAAACAATGCACCATTTCCAGGGGTGGCTGTGGGCTGCGGTTTTTAGCGTGTGGCACCTAGAACACTTGGGTCTTACCACGCTGAGAATGCCAGCCCCCAGCTGCCTGGTTTTACCTAACTGTGATAAAAATATGGCGGGAGCTCACTTTTTTTTTTTTTAATCACAGCACTGATCGGACGTGGAAGCAAAAGTGGACGATAGACAGTCTGCAGGACCTGTAAGTATGATCATAATGTTTTTTAATAATGTGACATATATACCAGGATGAGGACATATACACCAGCAAGGGGGCATATATAGCAGTATGTGCCAAGATAGGGTATATATATACCAGGAGGCCCCCAGGATGGGAGATATAAACCAGTATAGAGCCATAAATGCCATGAGTGGCCCAGGAAAGGGACATATATACCAGGAGGAGGACATACATACCAGGAAAGAGATAATAAACAAGGATGGGAAGATATATACCAGGAGTGGCCCAGGAAGGGAACTTATATACCTGGATGGGGACATATATACAAAGAAGGGGACATATATATATCAGTAGGGGGACATATATACTAGGAGGGGCTAAGGATAAGGATCAAAATCCTGTCATAGGGAAAACGTGCACGCAGAACATTCTTCACATGATTTGCGATGTGAGGAGGTGCTCTATCATGCAATGAAGGTGGTCGTCTATAGACACAGATGCTATTGGAGATGTGGAATGACCACTGATTACAGCATTGTCTGGTAACTCGCTGCTGTCACGGAACATATAGCAACCCCAGTTGCCCTCACTTCTTCGTGAAAGAACAGTCCGAGGATGGATGATGAGGAAAAGCCACACCAAACGGTTACCTTTGGCGAATGCAGCAGAATCCCCTCGACTGCATGCGGATTTTTGGTAGCCCATGTGCAACAGTTTGTGTGTTCACCGTTCCATTCAGGTAAAAATGCGCTTCATCGCACCACAGAATATTCCATGGCCAATTTCCATCTACTTCCACTCTCACCAGAAACATGTATGCAAATGTCATGTGGGTATCATTGTAACAAGGAAAACGTTGTTGATGATGGCTTATTTTGTACGATTATGCCCACAAGAACTTTCAGAGAATTTTCCACACTGTGCTGTGCGGGAGCCCCAATTGCCTGGAAATACTGCGTGCACTGCTTTTCCTGGCAGGGTTGTTTGTGCCTTGTTCCACGACAACAGTGGCAATGTCCTCCACAACCACTTTGCTTACCCTTGACACCCGCGCCCTGGCTGAACACTCAATAAGCCTGTTGCTTCAAAACGTGTCATCATGTTGTGGTATCCCGATACCCACTCTACTGCTGCTGAGTTAAACAGTTGTCGTGTGGCAGTAGATTTATTCCAGTGTGCCATAATTACTCTGTGAACTGTGAGTTAGGCAGTACGATTTGCACTATGTTATGTTCGTCAACTGAGGATTGTTAAATGTACTTTGTTACCATCTACTAGTCAATGTATGCATATAAAAGTCAGGTGTTCATTCTCCTCACAGCAATCTGCCATGGCAACGGTTATGAGGAGTCTCTACCTCAGTGTTAACACTATTTGCCCGAAGGGCAACAAGAGGTACTCTAACTAAAGACCTAATCAAATAAATTTTATTAAATTATATAATTGGACAAGGATTAAAAATGGCAGGTGGGAGGCCAATTCCGTATTAGATGAGTGCGGCCGTGGACCAACACTACTCTGGATAATTCCTAATGTAATATGGCTGGCTATCACCTACACTGCCTGTTAAAAACTACTTAACAGCTAATAGCCTCCCCGACATGTTTTGCCATGACTGGCTTCATCAGGGGAATGAGGTTATAGAACGCTGAAAACCGGTTACATCCCCTTTTAAAACCTCTGATGGTGACATAGGGCTACCAATAGTGGTGGACTCCAGTGGCCAAATCAAGTTCAAGATAACTTCCATTTACACTTCAATTGGATGTGATCGAACACTGTTATGTGATCTACATTATGATTTGCCAATATATCAGTCACTCATAAGTAAGCACCTATCAAGGCTTATCTCCAGGCATTTACACAGTTTAGTGTGACTTTATGTCCCCCTCTGTAATAGGGTTGTTAATCAGTCAGTCAATAAAGTCCACCAATGAATAGCTTCCCAGCAGGTGAACCTGCCACCTATCAGAACAAACATCCCGGATTTAAAATCGATCATGTGACATTCATCTCGTTCACAATGAACTATGGGTAATCCCACAATGAACTATGGGTAATCTCACAGATGTAAACTGAGCATGCTCATGGGCTTAGAAATATCTCACAGTTGTAAACTGAGCATGCTCATGGACTTAGGAAAACCAATACAAAGGACGAAACAACGCATGCTCATGAACTTAGAAAATATCTCGCGAATGTAAACTGAGAATGCTCATGGACTTAGAAAATATCAGATACAGAAAGCCAGACAGCGCATGCTTATGGACTTAAAAATTATATCAAATACAGAGAGTGCACAGTGCATGCTTGTGAACTGGGAAAATATCAAATAAAAAGAGCGAATAGCGCATGCTCACACACTTAGTCTCCAATAAATAAGGGGGAGGGAAAATTCCCTCATGCAGTATGTGCTCATGGAGACAAGTTTCCATTGCGCATGCTCATGGACTTAGGAAGAAACTGACATGACCATTATTTGCTCAGACGCTAAATATAAAAATAGAATTATTATATATGCTTACAAGTTTAACCCTAGAAAGCATACCCATAGAAATCTACACATTCACGCACCTGGGGCCTTTTAGGCCTGTTTACAATTATCATGGAATAACTAAAAAAATATACTTTTCAAAGTTCATTGCAAAGTAAGGATGCATTCACACTAGCGCTGGGATTCCGTAATAGATCTGACCTCCTGGTGACCCCAGCTAAGGCTGGCGGACGCATACCTGGGGCCTTGCAGGCCTGCCAGGTTACTTGTTTTCTATTTTCTGTAAAATTACTTTAGTTCGTTTTTTGAAACTCTAGGTATTCCTCAGGTATATAGTTGTTAGTAATTTCCAGTTGTTCATATATTTTTATGTTATAGGCATTTCGGTATAACAACCTTTTTTTGGGACTACCCCATATTCACGCACCTGGGGCCTTTTAGGCCTGTGGGCAAATAATACGGAACAACTCAAATAAAAATACTTTTCAAAATTTATTGTACAATTACAAAGTAAGGATGCATTCCCAGTAGCGCTGGGGTCCGCCAGGAGGGGATCCGTAATGGATCTGACCTCCTGGTGACCCCAGCTAAGGCTGGCGGAATCCTGCCATTCCGGCAGCCTTAGCTGGAGTTACCAGGAGGTCAGATCCATTATGTATCCCCTTCTGGCGAACCCCAGCGCTACTGGGAACACAGCCTAAGATGTGTATATTTCAAAACAGAATTATGTGCATAAAACAACAAAAAAGTAAGTAAACGGGCATCTCCGAATACCCTCAAATCTATTGATGGACATAGTAGCTTTGTAGTGTAGATCTGCAACTGGGTTCTGAAATAACTCTCTGATTGGAACATCATATGATTTTGTCGACCTAGCCAGAAGAGTAAGGCCAATATATGCATATAGTTCCTCTTTAGTTATATTTTTCCATGTTTTTTTCTTCCTGACGCGATACGTTTTCCTTCTACGTTAGTACACAAAACTACCTCATCTGCAATATCATCCGAAACAAATTTACAGAAATCATCTCTTTTGGACATGAATTGGGGAATTCTGACAGCTCCTTGAGCAACTCTAATAATGTTATGTGATGGGGTGCGTGCAGGGCCGCAGCAGTACTGTTCCAAAAAATATTCGTTTTAGATGTTCTATTTGAACTTTCTGCTGGATCCACTACTTTTTCATCATCTGAAGAATCGCTGGACGATGAAGTTGATACATTAGCTGGTGGCATGTACTCTTCATCAGACAAAGAAATTTCACTTTCATCATCACTATCAAAAATGATTGCCTCGATTTCATGGTCAGTCAATCCCCTGGAAGTAGACTGTTCCATTGTAATTTTAGATGTCAGTAAACTAAAAAGAAAAAAAAAAAAGATTACAATCAGGCTTGTGCACTGTAAACAGTATGTGATAAGACTCTTTGTAAGGGTACCTTCACACTTTAGCGATGCAGCAGCGATCCGACCAGCGATCTGACCTGGTCAGGATCGCTGCTGCATCGCTACATGGTCGCTGGTGAGCTGTCAAACAGGCAGATCTCACCAGCGACCAGTGACCAGCCCCCAGCCAGCAGCGACGTGCAAGCGACGCTGCGCTTGCACGGAGCCGACGTCTGGAAGCTGCGGACACTGGTAACTAAGGTAAACATCGGGTATGGTTACCCAATGTTTACATTAGTTACCAGCGCACATCGCTTAGCTTAGCGCTGGCTCCTTGCTCTCCTAGCTACAGTACACATCGGGTTAATTAACCCGATGTGTAATGCAGCTACATGTGCAGAGAGCAGGGAGCCGCGCACACTGCTTAGCGCTGGCTCCTTGCTCTCCTAGCTACAGTACACATCGGGTTAATTAACCCGATGTGTACAGCAGCTACATGTGCAGAGAGCCGGAGCCAGCAGCACAGGCAGCGTGAGAGCTGCGGAGGCTGGTAACTAAGGTAAATATTGGGTAACCACCTTGGTTACCCGATGTTTATCTTGGTTAGAGCTTACCGCAGCTGCCAGACGCCGGCTCCTGCTCCCTGCTCACTTCATTTGTCGCTCTCTCGCTGTCACACACAGCGATCTGTGTGTCACAGTGGGAGAGCGCCTTTGAAGAAAACGAACCAGGGCTGTGTGTAACGAGCAGCGATCTCGCAGCAGGGGCCAGATCGCTGCTCAGTGTCACACACAGCGAGATCGCTAATGAGGTCACTGCTGCATCACAAAAAGCGTGACTGAGCAGCGATCTCGGCAGCGAGCTCGCTGTGTGTGAAGCACCCCTTAGGGGCCCAGCACACCAAGCGATATAAAGATATAAAGCAGGTAAAGTGCAGCCCCCCTCCTCTTAACTCCAACAGAACACTTTCTTGTAGTGCAATAGAAGCCTCTGGTTTTGGAGCTCAGAAAGTTTCTATTTCCAGACAAAAGAAAGCTGACTTCTTCCTCCAAAGTCTTTCCAGCAATTAGGACAAAAAGACCTGCGATGAGGTCAGAGACACATGACTTTGTGTGGGAGCCTCCCTTCGAAGATAACATGACTATGTTGTCATGCAGAATCCACACTCTTCCCAGGAATAGTAGAGTCATAAAAGTTCTTCCCCAGCAATAATACAGACAAAAAGACTGAGTATCACATGTAAACCTAATACAGGCCTAAAAGGCCCCAGGTGCGTGAATATGGGGTAGTCCCAAAAAAAGGTTGTTATATCGAAATGTCTGTAACATAAAAATATATGAATAACTGGAAATTAATAACAACTAAATATCTGAGGATTACCTAGATTTTCAGAATTCAAACTAAAGTACTTTTACAGAAAATAGAAAACAAGTAACCTGGCAGGCCTGCGAGGCCCCAGGTATGCATTCTAGGGTTAAAGTGATCTATCATCAATTTACTTTGGCGACTATAAACACACCAATGATTCATATTATTTGGGCGATCCGTTATCACTGTCAAATCTATACTGGGTCCGAAAGGATAATCAGGGAAGTCGGTTCCATAATTATTAGTCCAATACATTAGACACTATATAAATTGTTCTATATCACAAAAAGGCTGAAAAAGTAAACCTCTCATTTAAGCCCACAGGAGATCTCAAATTCAATCTGTAGATCCATTAGGATTCTTCTTGTAGCAGCAAGCTATCCAGGTTGCCTTTCCTTGGGCCCAGGAAAATGTTTCTAATGCCACAAAAGTGTAGATCCAAAGGGGTATCCGCATGTATAGTTCTCATATGTATAGAGAGGGGCGTATCAGCCTTGGTATTAATACAACTGATATGTTTGATGCTGTGTGAAGTGACAGGGTGCTTCACACAGCATCAATGTACGGATCATTTAGGAACAAGACAGAATGGTTCATATTCATGTTCCACATGCTCCTTTTGTAAGTATTTACACAGAATACGCAAATTTGTAAATCCAGCAGATAACAGGAGATATACAATAAGGGACAATATTAATTGTAAGACTAAAGGGGTAGTATATATTGCATCTTGCCCCTGTCCCAAACTTTACGTGGGGAAGACAATACAGGAGTTCTGTAGAAGAATTTCCAAACATATCAGTTGTATTAATACCAAGGCTGATACGCCCCTCTCTATACATACTGTATGAGAACTATACATGCGGATACCCCATTGGATCTACATTTTTGTGGCATTAGAAAAATTTTCCTGGGCCCAAGGAAAGGCAACCTGGATAGGTTGCTGCTGCAAGAAGAATCCAAATGGATCTACAGATTGAATTTGCGATCCCCTGTGGGCTTAAATGAGGGGTTTACTTTGTCAGCTTTTTTGTGACTTAAGCTGGGTTTACACACTGAGCCTTTCTAGCGATCCAACCTGCGATCTCAACCTAGCCGGGATCGCTACAAAGTCTCTGGTGAGCTGTCAAACAGGCAGACCTGGCCAACGACCAAACAGCGATCCGGACCTGCAGAGCGACTAGCTGGTCGTTGGGGACGTGTAAAAAAAAGCAAGTGAACTTCACCCGACTTCATTTAATGCCGCGCGGCTCTGTCTGTGTGCCGTGTAAATAAATAAATAATTAAAAAATCCGGCGTGCGGTCCCCCCCTATTTTAATACCAGCCAGATAAAGCCATACGGCTGCAGGCTGGTATTCTCAGGATGGAGAGCCCCACGTTATGGGGAGCCCCCCAGCCTAACAATATCAGTCAGCAGCCGCCCAGAATTGCCGCATACATTATATGCGACAGTTCTGTGACTGTACCCGGCTCTTCCCG
Organism: Anomaloglossus baeobatrachus; assembly: GCF_048569485.1. Classification (NCBI taxonomy): domain Eukaryota; kingdom Metazoa; phylum Chordata; class Amphibia; order Anura; family Aromobatidae; genus Anomaloglossus; species Anomaloglossus baeobatrachus. The sequence continues at coordinate 89,619,406 of NC_134363.1, read as the reverse complement.
ATTTGCCCTGGTGCATTGGCAAATCAGGGTAATAAGGAGTTATTGGCAGCCCATAGCTGCCAATAAGTCCTAGATTAATCATGTCAGACGTCTCCCCGAGATTCCTTCCATGATTAATCTGTAAATTACAGTAAATAAACACACACCCGAAAAATCCTTTATTAGAAATAAAAAACACTAACAAATTCCCTCATTACCAATTTATTACCCACAACAAAGCCCTCCATGTCCGGCGTAATCCACGGTCCTCCAGCGTCGCATCCAGCTCTGCTGCATGCAGGTGACAGGAGCAGCAGAAGACGCAGCCGATCCTGTCACCTCCATGCAGCTAATGAAGACAGCCTTGTGATCGGCTGAGCTGTCACTGAGGTTACCTGGATGGAGCATCCATCTGTATTTGATATAATTTTTAAGTCCATAAGCATGCGCTGTCTGGCTTTCTGTATCTGATATTTTCTAAGTCCATGAGCATGCTCAGTTTACATTTGTGAGATTACCCATAGTTCATTGTGGGATTACCCATAATTCATTGTGAACGAGATGAATATCACATGATCAAACTTAGATCCCGGATGTTTGTTCTGATAGGCGGTAGGTATACCTGCTGGGAAGTTATTCATTGGTGGACTTTATTGACTGACTGATTAACAACCCTATTACAGAGGGGGACATAAAGTCACACTAAACTGTGGAAATGCCTGGAGTTATATCGGTCACCTTGATAGGTGCTTACTTATGAGTGACTGATATATTGGCAAATCATAATGTAGATCACATAACAGTGTTCGATCACATCCAATTGAAGTGTGAATGGAAGTTATCTTGAACTTGATTTGGCCACTGGAGTCCACCACTATTGGTAGCCCTGTGGTGAGGACACCATCAGATGTTTTAAAAGGGGATGTAACCGGTTTTCAGCGTTCTATAGCCTCAGTCCCCTGATGAAGCCAGTCATGGCGAAACATGTCAGGGAGGCTATTAGCTGTTAAGTAGTTTTTAACAGGCAGTGTAGGTGATAGCCAGCCATATTACATTAGGAATTATCCAGAGTAGTGTTGGTTCGCGGCCGCACTCATCTAATACAGAATTGGCCTCCCACCTGCCATTTTTAATACTTGTCCAATTATATAATTTAATAAAATGTATTTGATTAGGTCTTTAGTTAGGGTACCTCTTGTTGCCCTTCGGGCAAATAGTGTTAACACTGAGGTAGAGACTCCTCATAACCGTTGCCATGGCAGATTGTTGTGAGGAGAATGAACACCTGACTTTTATATGCATACATTGACTAGTAGATGGTAACAAAGTACATTTAACAATCCTCAGTTGACGAACATAACATAGTGCAAATCGTACTGCCTAACTCACAGTTCACAGAGTAATTATGGCACACTGGAATAAATCTACTGCCACACGACACCTGTTGTTGCCCTTCGGGCAAATAGTGTTTGTATAATTACCCCTACGCTGACTGGGTGTGACAATCAGAGGTTAGTGTTTCTACCTCAGTGCTGACACTCCAGAAAATTGGTTCAAACAGGTCTAGGAGCTTCTTCTCTGTCCCCTGACTACATCTGTTTGAACCAGTTTTCTCAAGTGTCAGCACTGAGGTGGAGACTCCTCCCAGCCGTTGCCATGGCAGCTTGTTGTGAGGCGAATGAACACCTGACTTTTATATGCATACATTGACAAGTAGATGGCAGCAAAGTACATTTAACAATCCTGAGTGGATGAACATAACAAATAGTCTGATAATGGTTGTCTAAAGGCCGCTTTACATGCTGCGATATCGTGACAAATATCGCTAGCGTGCACACCCGCCCCCATCGTTTGTGCCCGTGGCACACAAAATCACGTGGACCCGTCACACTACTTACCTGCCTATCAACGTCGCTGTGACCGGTGTACCGCCTCCTTTCTAAGGGGGTGGTTCGTTCAGCATCATAGCGACGTCACTAAGCGGCCTCCCAATAGACGCGGAGGGGCGGAGATGAGCGGGACGTAACATCCCGCCCACCTCCTTCCTTAAGCATTGCGGCCGGGAGGCAGGTAAGGTGAGGTTCCTCTTTCCTGCGGTGTCACACATAGCGATGTGTGCTGCCGCAGGAGCAATGAACTACATCGTTGAAGCAGCACCACCGATATTCGAGATTAGGGGGGCATGTCACCGATGCGTGATTTTGAACGTTTTTTCAATGATTCAAAATCAATCATAGGTGTTACACGCAACGACATCGCTAATGCGGCCGGATGTGCGTCACAAATTCCATAACCCCAACGAGATTGCTTCAGTGATGTCGTAGCGTGTAAAGCGGCCTTTAGGCTAGGTTCACATTTCCGTTGTTTTGCATCAGTCACATGCGTTGCGTGACACTTGTGACTGATGGGTTGTACAACAGGTGACAAGAATTGAAATTCATTGTCACAAGAAAGCAGATTCCGTTGTAAAATAGGTGATCGTTCACAATAGCCGGCCGCCGGCTTTTGAGAGCGATCAGCTGATCTCCCAGCGGCTGGCTTCTGTGTACGATCAGCTGATCGGCTGGCCATTGGGAACGATCAGCTGATCACTCTCACATCCGGCCGCCGGCTTTTGAGAGTGATCAGCTGATCTCCCGGCCGCCGGCTTTTGAGAGCGACTGATCGAGTGGCTGAGGCGGCTGCCGGGCGACCAGATGATCGTTCGGCTGCCGAGAGAGAGCATGCGCAGCAAAATCAAAAGGAATCCGCTGCCCAAAAAATGTTACAAGCTGCGTTCTTGCTGCCCAAGGGTTAGTCGTTCCACGACTGATCAGTCGGGTGGCCGATGCAATGCAAGGGCATCAGTCACAATCCGCTGTTCATACAAGTCTAATGGAAACAACAGAATCTGCCAACCGGATTGCGTTGTTTATCAGAGCGGCGGATTGTGACTGATAATAAACAACGGAAATGTGAACCTACCCTTAGGCAAAAACTGTTCAAGGACATAAAAGATGGATTTAGAAGTCCCGGCTTTAATATACATTTATTAGGTTTACTATCTATTTATTTGTGACAGAAGAGGTACATCAGTGTAAAGGAATATGAAATATACAGGTGGAAATAACCTTATTTTCATTTGTCCACTCTCCATGGGTAGTCCAAATACCATAAAGCTTTGTTCACAGAACTCCTGTTACATGGATTTAAGGCCATTAACTGCTTGAGCATATCCTTGGCCTCTGATGTCAGTTTTTTCCAGTGACAAGCTAATTGTTCATGTCTTCCAGTTTCCTGCCACACAATAAAGTCTTCAAAAAATGGGTCTGATGATAATGTTTTTTCCCAAGGAAAATAACCTGTAATCAAACAAAACAGAAGCACTCCAAAAGCCCATGCATCAAGAGAGAAATCTATTGGAACTGCTTCCCCATTTTGAGTATTGCTTAATTCTGGTGCGGTGTAGGGGATCACACCTGAAACAAGTTTAAGCATTGTACCCTTGGGGCGAGTTAAGCCGAAGTCTGTTAGTTTGATTCTTTTACAATCTCGACCAAACAGAAGAACATTTTCAGGTTTGACATCTCTGTACACCAGACCTTTGCTATGAACGAACTCAAGTGCGCTGACTAGTTGATTAGTGCATATCTTGGCAACTTGCTCTGGCACACCTTCCTGCAATAAGAAATTAAAAATATAGAAAAAGACAAGTAAAACATTACAGAATAGCCAATTGAAAAATTCACTCATACATTCTCTATAAAAATGTCAAGTAGTGTTGAGCCACCCCCCTATAGTTCGAGTTCGGTTTGGTTCGTCGAACGGCGGCTTAGTTCGGCGAACGTTAGATGAATGTTCGACGAACACCTTCGAACCCCATTGAAAACAATGGCAGGCAAACAAAAACACATACAAATACATAATACATGTACACATACAGTTAATAAACATTGTCATTACACTTACAGGTCCCCGCGACGCGGCCTGCACTCTGTCTCCCGCCGCTTTTCCTTACGATCATCGCTGCACCCTCCCGGTAACCAGCACTGATGATAGGACTTTCCGTGACGTCGTCAGAGCATGTGACCAGTCCCGTGTCTATTATCTCATTGGCTATAGACTGGTCACATGGCTAGACGTCATGCTAGGTCCTGTCAGTGCATCTCTCCGGTATGCGGTGCTCCTTTGAACATCTACCTGTACCGGTGAGATGCTTGGGCACATGGTCGACTCCCCATCTCTGCATGTCAGCGCTCTTTACGGAGTCAGCCCACATGGAAGGACTGGATGCCACAGCCAGTTACTTTAGCAATGGTGGCAGCGGTGATGTCACCGCTTACTACCCGCAGCTTTTGCTCACTCACTGAGTGATTAGACTGCACGGGGGAGCAGCAGCGTCTTCCTTCCATGCAGTGCTGTCTGATGTAGCAGAGCTGCATGGGTTGAAGGAGAAAGAAGACAGAAGACCAGGATCGTGGTGGGTTGAGAGGGAGTAATAAACATGGAGTCTCTAAGTATGTCTGTGTATTTATTTCTATTAAAGTATTTTTTCTCTGTGTGGTGTATTTTTTTTAACCCTTTATTGGAGATTCTTAATGGCCGGGTCAAACTTGCCTGACATTAAGAATCTGTGCCTTAATACTAGCTAGTAAAACAAAGCTAGTATTAACCCTTATTACCCAGCAAGCCACCCGGCTTCAGGGCTGCTGGAAGAGTTTGATACAGCGCCAGATGATGGCGCTTCTATGAAAGCAAAAATGTTCTGGGGTAGCTGCGGACTGCAATTCTCAGCAGAGGAGCCCAGAAAGCTCGGGCCAACCTGTGCTGTGGATTCCAATCCCCAGCCTCCTAGTTGTACTTAGCTGGACACAAAAATTGGGCGAAGCCCAAGTCATTTTTTCTTTAATTATTTAATGAATTCGTGAAATAATTAAAATAAAAAGGGCTTCCCTATATTTTTGGTTCACAGCTGGGTACAAATAGGCAGCTGTGGGTTGGGGGCAGCCCATAGGTGCCTGCTGTATCTGGCTAGCATTCAAAAATATGGCGAAGCCCATGTCTTTTTTTTTTTGGAGGGGGCAAAAAACTCCTGCATACAGTCCTGGATTGAGTATGCTGAGTCTTGTCGTTCTGCAGCTGCTGTCTGCTGTCTGCTCTCCTGCATACACTAGTGGATGAAGTATGCTGACCCTTGAAGTTCTGCTCCCACTGCCTCACCCTCCAGCATACAGTCCTGGATGGAGGATGCTGAGCCTTGTAGTTCTGCAGCTGCTGTCTGCAGTCCTCCATACAGACAGACAGCAGACAGCAGCTGCAGAACTACAAGGCTCAGAATACACCATCCAGGATTGTATGCAGGAGTTTTTTGCCCCCCCCAAAAAATGACGTGGGCTTTGCCATGTTTTTGTATGCTAGCCAGGTACAGCAGGCAGCTACGGGCTGCCCCAACCCCCAGCTGTCTATTTTTACCCGGCTGTGAACCAAAAATATAGGGAAGCCCTTTTTTTTTTTAATTATTTCATGAATATCATGAAATAATTAAAAAAAAATGCTGTGGGCTTCGCCCAATTTTTGTGTCCAGCCACTTACAAGTAGGCAGCTGGGGATTGGAATCCACAGTGCAGGGTGCCTAAGCTTTCTGGGCACCCCTGCTGCGAACTGCAGTCCGCAGCCACCCCAGAAAATGGCGCTTTCATAGAAGCGCCATCTTTTGGCAATGTATCTAACTCTTCCAGCTGCCCTGGTGATGGGTGGCTCGCTGGGTAATAATTGGGTTAGGGCTAGCTGTATATTATCAACTGGCCCTAAGCCCGAAATTCATGGTGTCACGCCAATATTACACATGGCCACCATGAATTTCTAGTACAGATAAAAAAAAACACAACACACAAAAAAATATTTTTATTACAAATAAAACACAACACAATTAGTGACTCCATCTTTATTGAAATAAAGAACCCCACTCTGCAGTAATCCTGGATCAAGAGTCCCGCGCCGTCCAATCCATATCCAATATCATCTGATCGGTTTGCTGGAAGGCAAAGTGATCAGATGTGTCAGGTTCAAGGGCCTGAATCACATGACACAACAACTGATTGTATAAACGGTTTTTTACAATCAGCTGATGCATTAGTGCAAAAAAAAACCCAAAACAAACTACACACTTCTGTGCAGACTCCTGTCCGACAGCAGCAGCTGATAGTTTAGCCGGCCGGGTGGTAAAAAGCCGGCCTCACCGCTCGACTTATAGTGTCAGCTGATCCCGTCAGGTGACCGCATCAGATGATCATTGCCAGGTCTGAGAGAGAGAGGAGACAGGAGAGAGAGAGGAGAGAGAGAGAGAGAAAAAGAGAGAGAGAAAAAGAGAGAGAGAGAAAGAGAAAAAAAGAGACAGAGAGAAAGAGAAAGAGAAAAAGAGAGAGAAAGAGAGAGAAAGAAAGAGAGAGAAAAAGTGAAAAAGAGAGACTGAGAAAAAGAGAGAGAGAGAGAAAGAGAGAGAGAAAAAAAAAGATAAAAAGAGAGAGGGAGAAAGAGAGAGAGAGAAAAAGAGAGAAGGAGAGAGAGGGAGAGAGAGAAAGAGAGAGAGAAAAAGAGAGAGAGTGAGAGAGGAGAGAGCAATGCAGCCTCATTCTGTGAACTGCTCCGATTTTAGAGGTGTGTCCCGCGGCTCACAGCTGATGTCCGGCTCCTCCTCTCAGTATAATTAAATTACATAATAAATAAATAATAATTATAATTTAAAATAAATTAAATTCTTTACCGGGACTCGAACTCGTGAACTAATTCTTCTTAGGAAGTAGCTCTATCCATTGAGCCACTGCCTCTGATGAAACGCATAGGAAGATTTGGTAATCTTGACCTCTATTCTGCAGTAGAGAATATAGAAGCAGATTGTTCAGCTGCAAGGATGGATGAATGGATGGTGAAAGGAGAAAACACTGGCACCATTCAGCGAGCTAACCGCTCAATCATCCTATTTCAGATTTATACATGCATTATATGGCTTGTAAATTTCCTTGCATTCTGCACGGTGCTCTTCCAATGAAAGGCCACGCCTTTCCCCCTGACCTGATGGTCGAATAAAACAGCTTTTTTTTTCCACATATTTGGTGAGTGCCTTTCGTCTCTTTTCACATGGACTCAATGGGTGGATAGATTTATGGATGGATGGATGGTCGGATGGATGGGCGGATGGATGGATGGATGGGCGGGTGGATGGATGGAAGGATGGGCGGATGGAAGGATGGATGGGCGGATAGATGGATGGATGGGCGGATGGATGGATGGATGGGCGGATGGATGGATAGATGGACGGATGGATGGGCGGATGGATGGATAGGCGGATGGATGGATGGGCGGATGGATGGATGGGCGGATGGATGGATGGGCAGATGGATGGATGGATGAATGGGCAGATGGATGGATTGATGGGCGGATGGATGGATGGGCGGATGAGCAGATGGATGGATAGGCAGATGGATGGATAGATGGGCGGATAGATGGATGGATGGGCGGATGGATGGATGGATGGATGGGCGGATGGATGGATAGATGGGCAGATGGATGGATGGATGGATGGGCAGATGGATGGATGGATAGGCAGATGGATGGATTGATGGGTGGATGGATGGGCAGATGGGCGGATGGATGGATGGATGAATGGGCAGATGGATGGATTGATGGGCGGATGAATGGATGAGCGGATGGGCGGGCAAACACCGGCAGTACCGCACTCATCATCCTCACACACACGCAGGTACTACAAACCCCATCACCACCACACATGCAGGCATTACCTTTGTGACGTCCCCACTGACAGAGCGGCTCACTTCATTGCTGCGTGGATCTGACACAGAGCGCTCATGTTCTACAGCTCTCCTGTCAGCTTCATGTAGCAGAGCTGGATGAGTCGCGGGACCTCTCTGGATTACGCCGGACCTGGAGGGGTGTTTGGGGATTTTAGTAAAATGGTGAAAGAGGGTTTTTTTGTCTTTTATTCCAAATAAAGGATTTTTTTGTTGTGTGTGTCTATTTACTTTCACTTACATGTTAATCATGGAAGGTATCTCGGGGAGACGCCTGCCATGATTAACCCCATTATTACCCCGATTGCCACTGCACCAGGGCAATTCGGGACTGTCGCATCTAATGGATGGGGCAATTCCGAGCAGCTGCTTTGTGATATTGTTAGGGTGGTGAGCTCCCCATAACATGACGCTCCCCATCATGACAATACCAGCCTCCAGCTGTGTGGCTTTATCCTGGCTGGTATCAAAATTGGGGGAACCACCATTTTTTTTTTTATTATTATTATTTATTTATTTTACTGCATGATATAGACCCGCCCGCTGGTGGCTGTGATTGGTTGCAGTAAGACAGCTGCAACCAATCATGGGCACCGGTGGGCGGGGAAGGCAGGGAATACCTGACTGAATAATGAAGCGGCAGCCATTTTCAAAAGAGGAAAAGCCGCCAGATCTTTGTGACAGCCATGCAGCGTCACACCCGTGATCGGTGAGTAGGAAAAAGAGAGGGATTGTGCTAGGGACGCAGGACGCATGCAGATATGCAATGTGCGCACATACTTACTGTGAAAAGCCACACTTTTGGTGATTGAACCATTTTCGAACGGTAACTCGAACTGCTGAACTTTAAGCAAATCGTTCGAGTTCATCGAACGACTCGAACGCCGCCCAAAATCACTCGAATTTGAAATTGGCGAACCGTTCAACTCGAGCATCGCTCAACTCTAATGTCAAGTTTACCTTCTTTACTTCCAATGTTGAAGGGTTGCATTTAGAGATGAGCGGACCTATGGTACAGTCGGAGGATGCAGCCATACTTTTGGAAAAGTTTGGTTTGGAACTCAGACTTGACCTGAATTCCAATGGAAGTCACTATTAGGGCAGTTCGGGTCTCTGCCCACATGCAGTCAGCCATAAACAGATCACTTCCATGGGTGAGGTTTTTCCATATTTTTTTTTGATGTATACTACATCCAATCATGCTGTTGTTAACCCCAGTGCCGAGCCGATCAAACGCTGCAAAATGCTCACACTGGGCTTGGCACCAAGCATACCAGAGTACAGCGACAGTGTTTTCCATACTTAAAGCAGCCGATCTCCAAACTCGCACTTTGTTTTTTTGTAAAGTCTGTGTTCAATACAAACACCAAACCTCAGTTTCACCCATCACTAATTGCAATGACTGCTGTAAATTCAGAAAGCATATTCATTCTGGTGTATAGAAAGTAGTTCTGGGAGGAATTTCTATATATGTTTAGTGCCCCTAAAGCCATCAGGAGCTACAAGAAACTGCATCCTGTCAAAGATGCAGGGTCTACACCCAGGGACCCAGAAGACCAGTGCCGGTAACACCAAAACACATATATAATCCCTGTTTTTCCCTTCTAAAAGGACTGGAGACAGGCTAGGGTTGGTCCCAATGGATGGTCACCTAGGAGCAGGGCCACCATTAGGGCTTTACTACTGTAACTGGTGTACCGGGCCCCGTGAAGAGAGGAGGCCCGCCCAGGCTCAGGGTAAATACTTATCTTTAGTCCCAGGCAGGACGGGCCCCTTCTGTTCCCCACGCCCCAGTCACAGCAGCATCAGAGTGACCCCGCAGTGTCGCTGCACTACCAGACATGGCTAATTTGCAGGTGAAGGGGCGGCGCAAGCAATGTGCTGTAGTGGAGGCAGGGTCATTGGAGCAGAGCAGGGCGCTGCCACGTCATCGCTGGGCCGTGCAGCAGGGAGGGAGGTCATCACTCTGAGTCCTACACTCCTGCAACAGCGGCTGAGGTGGCGAGGATGCGGCAGCCAGCAGAACAGGTAAGCGCTGTAAGCTGAAGATGATCACTAGGGGTGGTGGGGTGGACCGCCCGCTGATCCCAGCCCTGGGGGGGCTGATCACTGCCCGGGGCCGCTGATCTCTGCTGGGGGGGCGTCGATCTTTGCCTGTGGCTCGCTGATCTCTGCCCGGGGGGACACTTATCTCTGCCGGGGGGCGGAGTTCTCTGCCTGGGGCCCGCTGATCTCTGCTGGGGGGCGCTGATCTCTGCCCGGGGCCCGCTGATCTCTGCTGGGGGGCGCTGATCTCTGCCCGGGGCCCACTGATCTCTGCCCGGGGAGGTGCTGATCTCTGACCGGAGCCTGCTGATCTCTGCTGGGGGAGGGGCGCTGATCTCTGCCCGGGGCCTGCTGATTTCTGCTGGAAGGATGCTGATCTCTGCCCGAAGCCTGCTGATCTCTGCTGGAGGGGCGCTGATCTCTGCCCGGAGGGGCGCTGATCTCTGCCCGGGGCCCGCTGATCTCTGCACGGGGGGGTGCTGATCTCTGCATGGGGAGGCGCTGATGTCTGCCCAATGCCCACTGATCTCTGCTGGGGGGGCGCCAATCTTTGCCTGGAGCCTGCTGATCTCTGCCCGTGGCTGCCAACCGACCGTAGGCCCGCCGACCCCAGCCCCTGTCTTGCTTCAGCAAGATCAGGGATGGGGAACCTTCGGCCTGTGGTCTCCTGACTCTCTCCTGTGAGCCTTCTGCCTCTCTGCTGTGAGCCTCCTGCTTCTCTCATGTGAGCCTCCTGCCTCCCTGCTTTGAGCCTCCTGCCTCCCTACTGTGAGCCTCCTGCCTCCCTACTGTGAGCCTCCTGCCTCCCTGCTGTGAGGCTCCTGCTTCCCTGCTGTGAGCCTCCTGCCTCCCTGCTGTGAGCCTCCTGCCTCTCTGCTGTGAGCCTCCTGCCTCTCTGCTGTGAGCCTCTCTCTGCTGTGAGCCTCCTGTCTCTCTGCTGTGAGCCTCCTGCCTCCCTGCTGGGGGCCTCCTGCTTCCCTGCTGAGAGCCTCCTGCTTCCCTGCTGTGAGCCTCCTGCCTCCCTGCTGTGCGCCTCCTGCCTCCCTGCTGTGAGCCTCCTGCCTCTCTGCTGTGAGCCTCCTGCCTCTCTATTGTGAGCATCCTGCTTCTCTGCAACGTTCCCTGATGAAGAGGTGAAATGCGCGTCGGGACGCTCGGGTGTAGCACAATCAGACAGCAAACTGGTTAGTAATCTCATGTAACCTTAATGATAATTGTTTGACTTAGGTTGTGCAGACTAATGTAACAACGTCTAAAGGGAGAAACACAGACTGAAATTTATTAATGCTATAGTGCAATCTCCTTTTTTAGGAATGTTTAACTATTTGATCACTACATGCATTATATGTTAAAGACTCTCCCTGAGTTTCATTACCCTGTTTAGGCATTATAATTACTGAGTGTAATCATTGTATTTAGATTCTGTCTTGATTGTGATCTCCCTCATACTGTGAACCGCTTGCTTATTTTAATCATGTTTTAAATTTATATGAATGAAATAAAAAAAAATATTTTTAAATTCATTGGATCAATACCACTGTTTTTCGTTGAGCTTCATGTATATTAGGTGGTTTCCATGATCACTTTTTCATATAGGTCTTGTATAGTGACATAAATATACACTACAGACCAAAAGTTTGGACACACCTTCTAATCTCTAGAACAACTGTTAACAGGAGACTTTGTGCAGCGAGCCTTCATTGTAAAATTACTGCTCGGAAACCACTGCTAAGGACAGGCAACAAGCAGAAGAAACTTGTTTGGGCTAAAGAACACAAGGAATGGACATTAGACCAGTGGAAATCTGTGCTTTGGTCTGATGGGTCCAAATTTGAGATCTTTGGATCCAACCAGCATGTCTTTGTAGAAAAGTTGAACGGATGGACTCTACATGGCTGGTTTCCACCGTGAAGCATGGAGGAGGAGGTGTGATGGTGTGAGGGTGCTTTGCTGGTGATACTGTTGAGGATTTATTCAAAATTGAAGGCATACAGAACCAGCATGCCTACCACAGCAGCTTGCAGCGGCATGCTATTCCATCCGGTTTGCATTTAGTTGGACCATCATTTATTTTTCAACAGGACAATGACCCCAAACATACCTCCAGGCTGTGTAAGGGCTATTTGACTAAGAAGGAAAGTGATGGGGTGCTACGCCAGATGACCTGGTCTCCACAGTCACCAGACCTGAACCCAATCAAGATACTTTGGGGTAAGCTGGACCGCAGAGTGAAGGCAAAAGGGCCAACAAGTGCTAAGTATCTCTGGGGACTCCTTCAAGACTGTTGGAAAAACATTTCCGGTGACTACCTATTGAAGCTCACCAAGAGAATGCCAAGAGTGTGCAAAGTAGTAATGAAAGCAAAAGGTGGCTACTTTGAAGAACCTAGACTATAAGAAATATTTTTAGTTGTTTCACACTTTTTTAAGTATTTCATTCCACATGTTTTAATTCATAGTTTTGATGACTTCAAAGTGAATCTACAATTTTCAGAGTCCTGAAAATAAAGAAAACTCATTGAATGAGAAGGTATGTCCAAACTTTTGGTCTGTACTGTATATATGTGTAGACGAGCCCGTAAGGTACCTTTACATTCAAAGCGTCATGTCAAGGCTCGCCTACAGTTTGCTTATGATCACTTGGAGGACTCTGAGACAGACTGGTTCAAGGTTCTCTGGTCTGATGAGACCAAGATCGAGATCTTTGGTGCCAACCACACACGTGACGTTTGGAGACTGGATGGCACTGCATACGACCCCAAGAATACCATCCCTACAGTCAAGCATGGTGGTGGCAGCATCATGCTGTGGGGCTGTTTCTCAGCCAAGGGGCCTGGCCATCTGCTCCGCATCCATGGGAAGATGGATAGCACGGCCTACCTGGAGATTTTGGCCAAGAACCTCCGCTCCTCCATCAAGGATCTTAAGACGGGTCGTCATTTCATCTTCCAACAAGACAACGACCCAAAGCACACAGCCAAGAAAACCAAGGCCTGGTTCAAGAGGGAAAAAATCAAGGTGTTGCAGTGGCCTAGTCAGTCTCCTGACCTTAACCCAATTGAAAACTTGTGGAAGGAGCTCAAGATTAAAGTCCACATGAGACACCCAAAGAACCTAGATAACTTGGAGAAGATCTGCATGGAGGAGTGCGCCAAGATAACTCCAGAGACATGTGCCGGCCTGATCAGATCTTATAAAAGACGATTATTAGCTGTAATTGCAAACAAGGGTTATTCCACAAAATATTAAACCTAGGGGTTGAATAATAATTGACCCACACTTTTATGTTGAAAATTTATTAAAATTTAACTGAGCAACATAACTTGTTGGTTTGTAAGATTTATGCATCTGTTAATAAATCCTGCTCTTGTTTGAAGTTTGCAGGCTCTAACTTATTTGCATCTTATCAAACCTGCTAAATCTGCAGGGGGTTGAATACTACTTGTGGGCACTGTATATATATATATCAATCAATACACATGTTTTTCCAAGAGTTGCAGTGAGACTGTAGTAGGTTTCAGGGGTGGAGGACGGAGCTAATGTGGAGTCTAGGTGGAGTCCCAAGGGGTCCCAAACATTTGCCAGTATGGGGCCATGGAATTCCTAGTGGCGGCCCTGTCTAGGGGTGGAGCAATCCAGTCAACTAGATGACAACCAGGGAGGAGGGGTCAGACAGTCAGTAAGTGGAAATGAAAGGAGACGGATGTAACCATACTGACGGGAGTGTGTAACAGTTACCTGTCAGGCGCAGGCGTGTGGTTGCTGAAGGAATACGATGGAGTACTCGCAGAACCATAGCACTGACGGGGTACAGAGCCCAAGGTCAGGCACACGCTCCAGGCAGACCTGATAAAATCTGCACAGTGAGGGGACCATCCAGGACCTCACCGACCTCAAGTCCGGGGCACCAGCAGTGATGGGAGAACCAGGTACCGGAACAGAACACCGACACTACAGGGTTCAAACTGCCTGCCGTATGGACTAAAGACTGAAAGACTACCAGGAGGGGACCCCCAGATGCTCCAAGCCACGGGGACCCACCAACCAGAGACAGGTGCAGAGGAAAGAAGCTACCAGGTTACCAAATCGGCACTGGGACTAAGGGGCCCAGTGGTTAGGACCAGCCTTCTTCGGGTTGCCAGCCATAACAACACTATGAGTAAAGAAACCAGTTACACTGTAATCCCTTGTGTGGCCTACCTTCTTTCCACACCCAACTTCATTACCTACCCCCTGGGCCTGGCCCAACTTGCAGAGGGCCCAACATCCAGGTTGCCATTAACATCAGCTCCAGCGGCGAGAGACTGTGCAGCGGCAGCTCTATCTACCTAGCCGCAAGTGGCGTCATGACAAAACCTTTATTATTACTCCCCTGTACATAACCCCTTTCAAGCGACCCCCCAGGGTCACAGAAGAGGTCAACAGCCACCCAGTGAACTGTCCCTGTTAATATACAGCCCTGGACCAAGTACATCATAAACCTGTGGCAAGTCATATGCATACCTCCCAACCGACCCAGATTCTTCAGGACTGTCCCGATTTGAGGGCTCTCTCCTACAGCTCACAGCTGTTGTCCTGGCTCCTCCCCTCAGTGCAGTGAATAAATCAACCACTCTGATTTCCTGAGAGGGGTGGGACTTGAACTAGTGAACTCAGTGTCCATAGGCATCAGCTCTATCACTGATCTACTGCCTCTAATGAGAGACATAGGCAGATTTGGTAATCTTGACCGCTATTGCAGCCAGGGAAAGCAGGAGCAGCTACATATATAAATAGATGGAAGTAGGGATGAGCGAATGTATTCCCCACTATTCGGTATTCGGCAGATAATGGCTTATTCGAGGTATTCGGTATCCGGCAGCTAATATGGTATTCGCTCTGATACTTTCATTATCATTTCTGGACTTCCTGGCGCCTTTTTCCAGCCAATGAACACATCTGATGTTGCTTGCCCTAACAGTAACGCCGCAGCCATCTTTGTTGTGGTGTTACTGTGATTGACTTGGACGCACCACGTCATAGGGTGTTACGGGGGCTGTCTGATAATAACCTAAAGGAGTATCAGACAGTCAGGGTCCACCGTGCAAAGACTTTGCTGCAGACTATGGCAGAGTGCAATACCTCTGTTAACTCACAGAAGGATATAATAAGTAAGTAAAGCAATTCCTCCCTTACTTGGAGGGTATGTGGAATGATCTCTGTTAATAATCACAGAGACAAAGGCAATGTATGCGAAATGGCACCTACCTAGGTCCGCTCTTCTAGTGGTGCAAAAGAGACGAACAGCAGCGTAAGCCGCACAAAGCTCCTACCTGCGTTCGCTCCACTAGTGTGCGAGGACACGAACCACTAGATATGGCACCTGCCTAGGTCCGCTCTTCTAGTGGTGCAAAAGAGACGAACAGCAGCGTAAGCCGCACAAAGCTCCTACCTCTGTTCGCTCCCCTAGTGTGCGAGGATACGAACAACTGCCAGACGCAGTATAAGGAACGTTACCCTA
The DNA here is from genome assembly GCF_048569485.1 of Anomaloglossus baeobatrachus. Lineage (NCBI taxonomy): Eukaryota > Metazoa > Chordata > Amphibia > Anura > Aromobatidae > Anomaloglossus > Anomaloglossus baeobatrachus. The sequence goes on along the minus strand of NC_134363.1, from coordinate 89,604,095 downwards.
GCGGCAACGTCCACCTACAAGTCGAATCACAAGGCCCAGCCAGACCATGTGCCTCAGGCACCTGCCTATGTCCGCTCCCCTAAGAGGTAAGGATACGGACAGCAGTCGAAGCTGTAAGGTATAAGAAGTTACGCTACCCTGCCGGTAGCGCTCACCTAGCATAGACAGAGGAATGCCTAGAGGAACGCGCACAGAGCGTCTACTCTTATGCATGAACCAAGAGGACTGAGCGCCATGCGGCGTGTGTCAGGGTCTTATATAGACTCTGTGCCTCATCCAAGATGGAGGACACCAGAGCCAATCCGCTGCCAGAACGACAGGAGTGACGTCATGCTGGCCTATCACCGAGCAAGGCGTCACAAGCACATGACCAGCGACCAATCAGCATAGAAGGTGTCAGAGACATGTGACCTCGTGTCAGCGATGATGTCACCCGCACATGTGCAATGGCTCCAAGATAGGACTTAGTCTCCGGCGCTCGCACATGTGCAGTAGCAAGAAATCTGGACTTAGTCTCCAGCGCTCGCACATGTGCAGTAGCAAGAAATCTGGACTTAGTCTCCAGCGCTCGCACATGTGCAGTAGCAAGAAATCTGGACATAGTCTCCAGTGCTCGCAGCAACCGTAACAGTACCTCCCCCTCAAGGGTCCCCCTCCCAGCGACGCAGGTAATCGGCAACTAAGTCGGGAGCATGGACAGCCTCCTCAGGCTCCCAAGAGCGATGTTCCGGGCCATAGCCCTCCCAATCTATCAAGAAGAACCTGCGCCCTCTAACCATCTTAGAACCAACTATGGCTCGTACCTCATAGCTAGAGCGAGAGGAATCAGAGGCAGGAGAGTGCACTTCACGAGCGTGAGGTAAAATAGCCGGCTTTAGCAGTGAGACATGGAATTTGTCATGAATCCTAAGATGGACAGGTAACTTCAATTGGTAGACTACAGGATTTACCTGTCGAAGAACCTCATAAGGACCCAGGAAGCGAGGAGCAAATTTGACAGAGCTCACTCTAAGTTTCACGTGTTTTGCAGAGAGCCACACAAAGTCCCCTGGAGAAAAGACAGGAGCCGGGCGACGAAACCGATCGGACACCGTCTTCATACAGTCCTTAGCTGCTTGGATCGACTCTTGAGTCCGATCCCAAACCTCTCTGGCATTAGTTGCCCAGTCGGCCACAAGAGGAGGTGCAGCAGCGGGAAACGGTACCGGTACCCTAGGGTGTTGCCCATTATTGAGTACGAACGGTGTCTGCCCAGTGGCCTCAGCCAGCGAATTGTTAAGGGCAAATTCTGCCCAGGGTAGGAGGGAGGACCAGTTATCGTGGTTCTCAGCAACAAAGTGTCGAAGGTATATAATCATAGATTGATTGGTACGTTCAACCAAACCATTGGTCTCCGGATGGTATGCCGAAGAGAGATTCAACTCAATTTGCAGAAGGCTACAAAGATCTCGCCAGAAACGGGAAGTAAATTGCGGGCCTCTATCACAAATGATACGATCTGGCATCCCGTGAAGCCTAAAGACATGCTTGAGGAATAGTTTGGCTAGTACCCTGGAAGATGGGATTCTCGATAACGGTACGAGATGAACCATCCGGGAGAAATGGTCCGTAATGACCCACACAAATCTATGTCCCTGTGAACATGGAAGATCACCCACAAAGTCCATGCCTACCACCTCCCATGGTCTATCTGGCACTGGTAAAGGATGCAAGAGCCCAGCCGGTCTCTGCCGTAATGGACGGTTGCGAGCACACGAGTAGCAGGAACCGACATATCTCTTGACGTGGCTGGCTAAGTGTGGCCACCAATACCACCTCTCCAGTAACTCTCGTGTCCGCCTAATACCAAAATGCCCACCCACCTTTGAGGTGTGGGCCCATGACAGTATATCATTCTGTCGATCAGGCGGAACAAAGGTCTTGCCCGGTGGGATATGGTCTAACGTCACAGGGGAGAGTGTATGAAAAACCCTGGAGGGAAGGATAAGACGAGGTTCGTCAATCTCTTCCTGGGTAGAAAGCATAGAGCGAGACAGGGCGTCTGCCTTGTTATTCTTACTCCCAGACAGATAGTTGATGGAGAAGTGAAAGTGGGAGAAAAACAAGGACCAGCGGGCTTGGCGAGGATTCAGACGCTGAGCGGTTTGTAAGTACGTCAGATTCTTATGGTCTGTATAGACCTGGAAAGGATGTTTCGCTCCTTCCAGCAAGTGACGCCACTCCTCCAAGTTATACGCACCCCGCAGATCCAACTTCGTAAAAACTTGAGCTCCTCTCAGTCTGTCAAAGAGCTCCGAAATTAAAGGTAATGGGTATTTGTTCTTTATTGTGATTGCGTTGAGACCCCTGTAATCTATGCAGGGACGCAAATTACCCTCTTTCTTCCGAACAAAGAAAAACCCAGCTCCCGCGGGAGAGACAGACTTACGAATGAACCCCTTCTCTAAACTCTCTCTTATATAGGTCGACATGGCCTCCGACTCAGGTATCGACAGGGGGTAAACCCTGCCTTTAGGTGGAGCCGAACCTGGGATAAGGTCTATGGCACAGTCATACGGACTATGGGGTGGAAGAACCTTAGCACCCTGTTTGGAGAACACGTCAGCGAAATCCAAATAGGGTGTAGGTATGGGAGAGAGATCAGTTGATGCAACCGCAACGACCTTAGGTGGTAAGGGAAGACATCGGGACTGACATTTCGAACCCCAACTAATAATGCTGTCAGACTCCCAGTCAATGTGAGGAGCATGAGTCCGAAGCCATGGAAGACCCAGAAGGACGTCGTCTATACCCTCAGGCAAAACAAGAAAAGAAATCTCCTCTATGTGACCCTGAGACAGGGAAAGGCGCAAGGGAACTGTCCTCAATGTAATGGAGTCAGACAACATAGTTCCATTAACAACATGGACAGGAATAGGCGCCTCTAACATGATAGAGGGAATATTGTGTCCCTTTACAAATCCTGAGGACACAAAAGTCCCGTCAGCTCCGGAATCCACAAAAGCCATAATAGGCCATGTATTCTCAGATAACAAGAGCTGACCTGGGATACAACACTTAGAGGGTGCAGAAGACGTCACTAGTAACCCCCCTCTAATGGTTACTAGGCCAGGGAGTTTCCCTGACGACTAGGACACTTGTTGGCATAGTGCCCAGCCTGACAACATACGTAACATATAGGAGGACCAGACTTGCGTAGTCTGGAGAACGTATGACCTAACTCCATAGGAGTGGGAGATGTTTCAGATGCTGAGGAAGATGGTAGTGGACCCTCAACAACTGGAATAGCCCGATGCTTAGGGCGTGAGGAAGAGACCTCGAGTCTACGTTCCTTATGGCGTACATCGATCCTCGTTGCTACTGTGATCAAGTCCTCCAGAGAAGCAGGGACCTCACGAGTAGCAAGAGCATCCTTGACATAGCCTGCCAACCCTCTCCAGAAGATAGGAATCAACACCTTCTCTGGCCAATCTAGTTCTGCCACCAGAGTTCTAAAAGCAATGGCATAAGAACTAGTGGATAACGAACCCTGAAATAGATCTAACAGTCTCAGGGCCGCATCATGGGTAACCTGCGGACCCATGAATACCGCCTTAAGAGCATCAAGAAAGTCTTGATGTCTCAGAGTAACCACATCAGAGAGCTCCCATAGGGGAGTCGCCCATTCTAAGGCTTTGTCCTGAAGTAAGGAGATGATAAAGCTTACTCTGGACCTCTCCGTAGAGAAGCGAGAAGAGTTGACCTCTAGGTGTATCTGACACTGACTAATGAAACCACGACATGATCTGGCATCGCCAGAATATCTGTTTGGCAGAGCAAGTCGAGGATCATGTGCAGCTGTCACCATGGTCTGAGGTTTATCCTCTATACTCTTGAGCCGTGACTCAAGTACTTGTATGTAACGATGTAACTGCTGATATTCTGCCATAACTGCCAGACCCTTGGCTCAGTCCTAATGTTACGGGGGCTGTCTGATAATAACCTAAAGGAGTATCAGACAGTCAGGGTCCACCGTGCAAAGACTTTGCTGCAGACTATGGCAGAGTGCAATACCTCTGTTAACTCACAGAAGGATATAATAAGTAAGTAAAGCAATTCCTCCCTTACTTGGAGGGTGTGTGGAATGATCTTTGTTAATAATCACAGAGACAAAGGCAATGTGTGCGAAATGGCACCTACCTAGGTCCGCTCTTCTAGTGGTGCAAAAGAGACGAACAGCAGCGTAAGCCGCACAAAGCTCCTACCTGCGTTCGCTCCACTAGTGTGCGAGGACACGAACCACTAGATATGGCACCTGCCTAGGTCCGCTCTTCTAGTGGTGAAAAAGAGATGAACAGCAGCGTAAGCCGCACAAAGCTCCTACCTCTGTTCGCTCCCCTAGTGTGCGAGGATATGAACAACTGCCAGACGCAGTATAAGGAACGTTACCCTAGCGGCAACGTCCACCTACGAGTCGAATCACAAGGCCCAGCCAGACCATGTGCCTCAGGCACCTGCCTATGTCCGCTCCCCTAAGAGGTAAGGATACGGACAGCAGCCGAAGCTGTAAGGTATAAGAACGCTACCCTGCCGGTAGCGCTCACCTAGCATAGACAGAGGAATGCCTAGAGGAACGCGCACAGAGCGTCTACTCTTATGCATGAACCAAGAGGACTGAGCGCCATGCGGTGTGTGTCAGGGTCTTATATAGACTCTGTGCCTCATCCAAGATAGAGGACACCAGAGCCAATCCGCTGCCAGAACGACAGGAGTGACGTCATGCTGGCCTATCACCGAGCAAGGCGTCACAAGCACATGACCAGCGACCAATCGGCATAGGTGTCAGAGACATGTGACCTCGTGTCAGCGATGATGTCACCCGCACATGTGCAATGGCTCCAAGATAGGACTTAGTCTCCGGCGCTCGCACATGTGCAGTAGCAAGAAATCTGGACTTAGTCTCCAGCGCTCGCACATGTGCAGTAGCAAGAAATCTGGACTTAGTCTCCAGCGCTCGCACATGTGCAGTAGCAAGAAATCTGGACTTAGTCTCCAGCGCTCGCACATGTGCAGTAGCAAGAAATCTGGACATAGTCTCCAGTGCTCGCAGCAACCGTAACATAGGGGCTATATAAGGCTGCCGCCAATTTGTGTGCACGCATTTATTCCTGAACTGCCGGTGTAGCTTGATTGTACTGTGTGCGGGACAGCGTTTTTCCAGCCAACTAAGATATTTAGCCTTAGCTGCTAGCGACTGTGCAAATCATAGAAACAGGTATAGGGACAGTGCAGTGCATTCTATCAGATAGTGTTCCTGCTGCAGAATCCAAAGTAGTCCTTGTAAAGGCTGAAGACAGCGTCCGCTGTGTGCTAGCAGCTGAGTAAATCAAAGAACAAGGTATAGGGACAGTGTTACTGCATTGCTTAGTTAGGTGACAGCAGTTCCTGTTGTAAACCTGCAAAAATAAAAAAAAATCCTCTTATTAGTGATGCATGTGGTCTGTTACTGCAGTGTGTGATATAGGGAGAGCTTATTCACAGGCAGGGAGAGATTTAAAGCTGTCTCGACATCTACTACTAATAATCAACAATCTCAGTACTGCTATATCCCTTGTGTCTGCTATACTGGCAATAGGTATTACAACTTGCAAAAAAAAGGTCCCAAAATTGTCAAAGCAACAGGTTCAGGTATAGTGTAGTGCCTGTCAGCCACCATCTCAATTCACAGTATGAGTGTTACCCAATTTTTATTAATACTAGGTGTCAGTGGCACTACTTGTGCCTGAAGCAAAATACTTTCATAGCACCAAACTAGCTTAATTTTAAGGGCTTCCTATCTTACAGAACCTACATAGTGCCTTGCTCTTATTAAAACACAGTATTAGTGTTGCCCATTTTTTATTAATACTTGGTGTTAGTGGCACTACTACTGCCTCAAGGCCAGTACCTTCCTAGCAGCAACCTAGTGTAGTTTTGGGTGCTTCATATCTTTCCGAACTTAGATAGTGGCTTGCTGCAACTAACACACAGTCTCAGTGTGACCCAATTTTTATTAATACTTGGTGTCAGTGTCACTACCTCTGCCCCAAGGCCAGTACCTTCCTATCAGCCACCTAGTGTAATTTTGGGGGCTTCATATCTTACAGAACCTACATAGTGGGTGGCTCTTATTAAAACACAGTCTTTGTGTTACCCAATTTTTATTAATACTTGATGATAGTGGCACTACTTCTGCCTTAAGGCCAGTACCTTCCTAGCAACAACCTAGTGTAATTTTGGTCGCTTCCTATCTAACAGAACCTACATAGTGGTTGCTGTTATTAAAACACAGTCTCAGTGTTACCCAATTTTTATTAATACTTGGTGTCAGTGGCATTACTTCTCCCTGAAGCAAAATACCTTCATAGCACCAAACTAGCATCCTGGTGGTGGTGTCTTCCTATCTTACAGAATCTGCCCTCCCCATCTCATTGTAGATTGTAATCTCTCACGAGCAGGGTTGCCTTTTTTTCCCCCTCTAAATATTGTATTTTCTATAACTGTTACTTGTTTGTATATCAAACAATGTCCTGAATTGCAAAGCGCTGCAGAATATGTTGGTGCTACAGAAATAAAGATTATTATTACATAGTGGCTTGCTCTTATTAAAACACAGTCTCAGTGTTACCCAATTTTTTATTAATACTTGGTGTCAGTGGCACTACTTGTGCCTCAAGGCCAGTACCTTCCTATCAGCCACCTAGTGTATTTTTGGGGGATTCATACCTTACAGAACCTACATAGTGGCTTGCTCTTACTAAAACACAGTCTGAGTGCCAAAAACCAATACTAAAATAAAAGTATTGTCAAACCCTGTTTTCTTTTGGGGCTGCAAGACATTCACAACATCTTTGTCGACTCCTTCAAGTGGTAGTTGGCAATAAAGGTACTTTTTGCTTTTTAGACTTACAGAAACAGCTATTGTGAGAAACTATTGACACAAGTTTCACAACCCGGCATAAGTGTTGTTCCACTGCCTGTAGAAAAGTTCACATTACAGTATTAACCTTCAAATAATCAAAACAAAAAAATCGGAAAAAGAGGGAGTAAGGGCCGTGGACGAGGTGGTATTGACAGTGGTGGTCACCCAAGCAGTGTGATCGAGCCAAAGAAAAAGGTTCCTGGTTTATCTACCTCTGCCTTCCTATCCCAATTTTCTTGTCCACGTGGGAAAGCACTCTTGCGCCCTGAACAGTGCGAACAGGTAACGAGTTGGCTAGCATAAAATGCCTCCAGTTACTTGTCGAGTAGCAAATCCCAAGGATCCACACAGACAGACTTGAGTAGCAAAGAGGCTGGGCCATCGAATCCTCAGCCTGGTAATCCTTCCTCACATCAGTATTCTAAGGAAACATATGACACCAAAGCAGGTTACTCTGAGGAACTGTTTACGGGACCCTTTGACTTTTCTTGCCCCTCACCGCACAACACCACCCACACAGGTGAGGCTGTGGTGTGCAGTGATCCAAAGATCTTTGAGCACCTAAGGCCAGAAGAAAGCCATGTTGTTGGTCGTGACATGCTGGGCAATCAGGTGGAGGGTTGGAGGATGATGAGACACAGTTGCCCTTAGGTCAGCCTGAAACCTCCATTCCTGAAGATATTGACCTTCAGGAATTTGAAGACGACCTGGTCGATGATAAGGTGACTGATCCAACATGGACAGATGGCATGGATTGCAAGAGCAACAGTGCAGAGGACCATGTGCCCATAGTCCGCAAAAAGGCTGTAAGACATAGGGTTTCGACCACTGCCAGAAGTAAATCAACTGTACACATGACACCACCACCTGTGGCATCTCAGAGTTCAAGGGTCCATTCACCACCTGTGCCATCTCAGAGTCCAAGGGTCCGTACACCACCTCAGCCATCTCAGAGTCCAAGGGTCTGTGCACCACCTCAATCATCTCAGAGTCTAAGGGTCCGTGGTGCGATTGTGTGGGAGGTTTTTTTCCAAGAGTCCTTCGGAACAAACGGTTGCCATTTGTCAAATCTGTCAGACCAAGCTTAGGAAAGGCAGAAATACTTCCAGCTTGGGCACCTCCAGCATGAGAAACCATATGTTAGCAATGCACACCGATACTTGGTTGACAGCTCTAGGTGAAAAACACGATTTCCAGACTCAAAACTCTGCCACTTCCCCTGGGCTGCCTGCATCCCAAACTGGTGTGCAAGAAGGTGGCGCTGATGCCTCCTTCTCCCAACCTGATGTTGGCCAAACTCAATCATCAATGACCACAACCGCTTCAATGTCCCAGCATTCCGTTCAGTTGTCCTTACCACAGACCTTCGAAAAGAAGCGAAAATACCCTGTTACACACCCAAGGGCAGAAACCATAACTACACACATTGCGTGATTGATAGCCCTTGAGATGTTGCCAAATCGATTTGTGGGAACAGAGGCTTTCCGCGACCTTTTGGCGGTGTTAGAACATCGGTACTCTGTGCCTAGCCACCACTATTTTTCTCGTTGTGCCGTCCCCGCGCTCCACAATCACGTGTCTGTAAGCTTTAAACAGGCTCTCACCAATGCCATAACAGGGAAGGTCCACTTAACCACAGACACGTGGACAAGCAGAAGTGGACAGGTACGCTACATCTCACTGACGGCACAATGGGTGAACCTGCTGGTGGCTAGTACAGAGTCTGAGCCGGCAACATCCCATATAATTCCCACACCCAGAATAGCAGGGCCCACTTCAATCACAGTTTCAGTAGCCTCCTACACAGCAACAACTCCCTCCTCCTCCTACTCTTCATCTGGCTCCTGTGCATCCTCCTCAACATCTGCCGGTGTCCAATTGTCGATAACAGAGAGAGGTAGAAACCGGGTTCTTCAAAGCCGCGCAAATGATCACTAGTCAAAGGATCAGATCAATGAAGCTTTATTATTGCATTGGTCTACGCGTTTCAGGAGCCCTGCTCCCTTCCTCAGGACCACCAGACATAAGCATACATCAAATCTAATCTGCCGCTTTGGGTTGCTGCTGCCTTGCTCAAATCTTACATGCGATTACAGTGGTTGTGACTCTCACAACCACATTTGGGGAGTAGTATTGCTCCCCCATCCTATACCCTTACATACGAGGGTAAGACCCTATTGCGCTTTGTTTTTCCATAGCTTCTTCTATTATCGGTGTCCAACCGTCGACATCATTCCCCAGCTGGGATCTCTGCAGCACTGCCTCAGCTAAGCGGCAACACGCTCTACTGAAGCTCATCTGTATCGGTGACAAATCGCACACGGCACCTGAGCTTTTCAAAGCAATAACTGAGCAAACAGATGAGTGGCTTGAGCTGTTGGACCTCCGTCCAGGGATGGTAGTGTGCGATAATGGTCGTAATCTGGTGAAGGCTTTAAAGCTTGGAAAGCTTGTACATGTTCCTTGTATGGCCCACGTTGTAAATTTAGTAGTTCAGCACTTTCTGAAGAAATACCCTGGGATACCAGACCTACTTACCAAGGTACGACGTATTAGCGCACATTTCCGCAAGTCATCTCCCTGTTTTGCTGGCCTAGAAGTGCTGCAGCAGCGCTTACAGTTGTCTCATCACAGACTAATATGTGACCTCTCTACGAGATGGAATTAAACCTATCATATGTTGGCCAGGATCCATGAGCATCACAGGACAGTATCCCAATTGCAGCTGGAACATGCCCGTCAGACGCAGCTGCCAGACATAAGTACAACCGAGTGGGTGTGGATTGCAGACATTTGTCAGGTCTTGGAGAATTTTGATTACTGTACCAACATTGTGAGCAGTGAGGAAGCTGTTATCAGCATTACTATTCCACTTATTTGATTATTGAAACGCTCTCTGGATGGCCTGACTGACCAAAGTGTTCATGCACCCGAGTTGTCTGTGGATCCAGACTTCACAATGGTTGCTAGTAATCCGCATAACCTCGGCCAACAAACTCAGGCCACCTTTGCTCAGCATCATGAGGATGAGGATGATGATGAAGAACAGGAATTATTTGAAGTTGGTAACCAAGGGATTGACAACCCAAGCTTCAGGGCTGTCTAGCATGGATATCCTGAGGAAGAGCAGGAGGAGAGGAGAGAGACTGAGGAGGAGAGGAGTTTTAGGGAGACAGAGTGTATTTTTAGCAGTGCCACACAAAGGTTTCCAGTTCGGAGTCTGGGACACATGGCACAGTTCATGTCACACAGCCTTTCTCATGACTGTCGGCTAGTCTACATTTTGGCAGACAACAATTACTGGTTATGTACCTTCCTTGACCCACGCTACAAAGACAAATTTGCTTCTCTACTTTTCGCGGCAAATAAGGATTGTACTACGGAAACATTCAAGAGGGATGAAACTGTTACCCTCAGATCATGCTGGCGTCAAAAGTAGTATGTCATCTCACGCAACAGGATTACAAGAGAGGGCTACCATAGTAGGAGCAACACAGACGGGGGACTTATGTGCCAAAACTGGTCCATTTTCCACAAACCATCAACTGCGAATCAGATACTGGTTGGGGGAACTATGTCAAGGAGTGAACAGTTAAGTAAGATGGTGAGGGACTATGTAGGTGACCGTATCAGCATGCTTTCCGAGTCTACTGTTCCCTTTAACTATTGGGTTTCCAAGCTCAAAACTTGGCCAGACCTCGTGTTATACGAATTTGGAAGTGCTAGCTTGCCCTGCTGCGAGTGTGTTGTCTGAGCATGTTTTCAGCTCAGCGGGGTCAATAATAACATATACACAACTATCTACGGAAAGTGCAGACAGTTTGACGATAATCAAAATGAACTATAGATGTATTGCCCCAGAGTATCTCAGGCTGCCTGTTAACAATACCCAATAATAAGTGAAGCCCCAAAATTTGGATTTCTTAAGTTCAAATAAGTTCCATTGTTTCTCATTCAAGACTATTTTGTCTTCTATCATCTAATGACACCGCATGACAAATCTAACTTGTTATGCTGCTGCGATGTAACTGTTTGGCCCCATCACCCTGGGCAATATTTGTCAAGCCATTGTACATTATGCACTGGCACAAGCACTGTCGAGCCTACACTGTCTAGAACAATTGGTCAGGCAGTCTATATTTGTGTTCTTTATTGATGCTGTGCTCCACGGTGTGTTACACATGGCCCCCTGCAAAATCAGATTTTTTTTTAGCTTCTTGGCATGTTATGCCCTATTGCTTATCCTACCAATTTTTTTAAAATAAGCTCTTGGGAGTTGTTTGGAGTACCTTATGATGCTTTGCTACATGGTGCCTGAACCACTACATCCTAGGGGGACAACATTTATTTAACTCCTTTGCATGTTATGCTCTGTTGCTTATCCTACCATTTTTTTTAAAAAACAAACCTGTTGGGAGTACCTACTAATGCAGTGCTACATGTTGTCTTAACCATTATATCTTGGGAAACTGAATGTATTAAACTCCTTGGCATGTTATGCCCTGTTGCTTATCCTACCATTTTTTTAAAAATAAGCTGTTGGGAGCTGTTGGGAGTACCTTGTGATGCTTTGCTACATGGTGTCTGAAAAACTGCTCCTTAGGGGAACTGAATTTATTAATCTTCTTGGCATGTTATGCCCCGTTGCTTATCCTACCAATTTTAAAACAAACTGTTGGGAGTACCTACTGATGCAGTGCTCCATGGTGTCTGAACCATTATCCCCTGGGGAAACTGAATTTTTGAAATCCCCAGTGTTAGCTAGTGGAATAAAGCCTGAGTTTAAGAGTGAAAAAACTGCTACTTCCCCTGGACTGTCTGCTTCCCAACCTGGTGTGCAAGAAGGTGGCGCTGATGCTTCCTTCTTCCAACCTGATGTTGGCCAAACTCAATCATCAACGACCACATCCGCTTTGGTGTACCAGCGTTCCGTTCAGTTTTCCATACCACAGACCTTTGACAAGAAGCGAAAATACCCCGTTACGCACCCAAGGTCAGAAACTAACTGCACACATTGCACGATTGATAGCCCTTGAGATGTTGCCGTATCGGCTTGTGGGAAGAGAGGCTTTCCGCAACCTTTTGGCGGTATTAGAAACTGAGTTTATTAAACTTCTTGGCATGTTATACCCTGTTGCAAATCCTACTAATTTAAAAGAAAAACAAAAAAAGCTGTTGGGAGTACCTACTGATGCAGTGCTCCATGGCTTCTGAACATTTTTTCCCTGGGGAAACTGAATTTTTTTAAATCCTCGGTGTTAGCTAGTGGAATAAAGCCTGAATTTCATAGTGAAATAACTGCCACTTCCCCTGGGCTGCATGCTTTACAAACTGCTGTCTAGGTAGCAGGCGATGATGCCTCAAACTCCCAACCTGCTTTTGGTCAGATGCAATCATCATCAATGACTAGAGATGAGCCACCCCAGTAGAGCTCGAGTTTGGTTCGGTTCGTCAAACGGAGGACAGGTTAGTCAAACGTTCGACGAACCAATTCGAACCCCATTGAAAACAATGGCAGGCAAACACAAAGACATAAAAACACATTATACATGTACACATACAGTTAATAAACATTGGCATTACACTTACAGGTCCCAGCGACGCGTCCTGCACTCTGTCTCCCGCCGCTTTTCCTTCCGATAATTGTTGCATCTTCCCGGTAACCAGCACTGATGATAGGACCTTCCATGATGTCAAAATAGCATGTGACCAGTAACGTGTGTATTATCTCATTGGCTACAGACTGGTCACATGGCTAGACGTCATGCTAGGTCCTGTCAGTGCATCTCTCTGGTACGCGGTGCTCCTTTGAGCATCTCCGTGTACTGGCGAGATGCTCTGGCACATGGTCGGCTACCCCGTTCCTGCATGTGGGTGCTCTTTATAGAGTTAGCCCACATGCAAGGACTGGATGCCACAGGTGGTGAATTGCGGCACCGGGAATCACGTGATCGGAGCACCGTTGCTATAGTAACCGCCTGTCAGATTACTTTACCAACGTTGGCAGCGGCGACGTCACTGCTTACATCCCGCAGCCTCTGCTCACTCTCACTGAGTGATTAGACTGCACGGAGCAGCAGCATCTTCCTCCCATGCAGTGCTGTCTGATGTAGCAGAGATGCATGGGTTCAAGGGGAAAGAATACAGAAGACCAGGAACGTGGAGGGCTCAGAGGGAATAATAAACAATGGAGTCTCTAAGTGTGTCTGTGTATTTATTTCTATTAAAGTATTTTTTCTCTGTGTGGTGTCTTTTTTTTTAACCCTTTATTGGAGTTTCTTAATGGCCGGGTCAAACGTGCCTGACATTAAGAATCTCTGGCTTAATACTAGCTAGTAAAACAAAGCTAGTATTAACCCATTATTACCCAGCAAGCCACCCGGCTTCAAGGCTGCTGGAAGAGTTGGATACACCGCCAGATGATGGTACTTCTATGAAAGCGCCATTTTCTGGTGCGGCTGCAGACTGCAATTCACAGCAGAGTGGCCCAGAAAGCTTGGGCCAACCTGTGCTACGGATTCCAATCCCCAGCTGCCTAGTTGTACCTGGCTGGACACAAAAATGGGGCAAAGCCCATGTCGATTTTTTTTAAATTATTTCATGAAATTCATAAAATAATTAAAAAAAGGGCTTCCGTATTTTTTTAGTTCCCAGCCGGGTACAAATAGGCAGCTGGGGGTTGGGCGCAGCCGTACCTGCCTGCTGTACCTGGCTAGTATACAAAAAAAGGTGAAGCCCACGTCATTTTTTGGGGGGGCAATAAACTCCTGCATACAGTCCTGGATGGAGTATGCTGAGTCTTGTAGTTCTGCAGCTGCTGTCTGCTCTCCTGCATACACTAGGGAATGGAGCATTCTGAGCCTTGCAGTTCAATTACGTGGGCTTCGTTATGTTTTTGTATGCTAGCCAGGTAGAGCAGGCAGCTACGGGCTGCCTATTTGTACCCGGCTGGGAACCAAAAATATAGGGAAGCCCCTTTTTTTTTTTTAATTATTTCATGAATTTCATGAAATAATAAAAAGAAAAAATGACGTGGACTTCGCCCAATTTTTGTGTCCAGCCAGGTACAACTAGGCAGCTGGGGATTGAAATCCTCAGCGCAGGGTGCCCAAGCTTTCTGGGCACCTCTGCTGCGAATTGCAGTCCGCAGCCGCCAAAGAAAATGGTGCTTTCAGCCTACACTCCGTCACCGTGGGCGGAACTCCCACTGTGGGGCTGAAGGACAGCAAGGTGCTGGCAGCGTGATTATTATTGCATAGAATTATTGGAGTACTATCATTAAGGTCACCGAGGTATATATATATTCCATTAGCGGGAATCGGTTATATATACATTTACCCTTGCTGTGAGACATCCAATATTTGGCATTATTAGCTTAGCAGCCTCATTCTGTTCATTGTCCTGCAGTACCAAAAGTGGCTTGCCGGCAGGAGGGGCGCTAGAGAGAAGTATTTGTGACAAATCAGCGAACAGCTGCGGGATATCTGAGTGACTCCCCCGGGTGTTCATGACAGTTAAATAGATAGATAGATAGAGGGATAGATTGATAGATAGATAGACTCAGGGCCCACAGTCTAGCCATCGAATCCGGCAAGCAGAGCTACAAGCCCAGGGAGGACAGATTGTGCCAACATTGTGACCTGGAGGCCCTGGAGGATGAAACCCACTTCCTGCTACACTGCACCAAGTACTCAGCAGTGAGGGACACTCACTTCAGGAGACTCTCCCATCTCTTCCCGGATTTCAGCTCCATGAAGGAGGAAGAGAAAATATATATCCTGCTGGGGGAAAAAGAGAGCGCAGTGGAGATAGCAGAGCGGTATGTGAGCGAATGTCATAGACTTCGAGAAAGAGAACTATGATAAGTCATGGACTTCCATAGCCCCCCATCCCAGATGTGGCCCCCCAGTCTCCACCCTGGATATGCCCCATCCACCGTTACCACAGTCCCCACCGTGGATATGCCCCATCATAAGCCATGGACTTCCATAGCCCCCATCCTAGAAGTGCCCCCACAGTCCCCACCCTGGATGTGCCCCACCCATCCTTTCTACAGTCCCCACCCTGGATGTGCCCCACCCATCATCCTACAGTCCCCACCCACCATCCCCACAGCCCCAGTCCCTAATGTACACTTGATTTAGCAAAACTAATTTGTATTTGGCCCTGCCAATAAAGCTTATTTGATTTGATTTGATTTGATAGATAGATAGATAGATAGAGGGATAGATAGATAGATGGATAGATAGATAATGGATAGATAGATAGATAGCTAGATAGATAATGGATAGATAGATATATAGATAGATAATGGATAGATAGAAAGATAGATAGATAGATAGATGGATAGAGGTATAGCTAGATAGAGGATTAAATAGATAAATAGATAGATGTATAGATAGATGTTGCACTTCCTGGTACACTGCACCATGTACTCAGCAGTGAGGGACACTCTCTTCAGGAAACTCACCCCGATCTTTTCCCGGATTTCAACTCCATGAAGGAGGAAGAGAAACCATATATCCTGGTGGGGGAAGAAGAGAGCGCAGTGGAGATAGCAGCGTGGTTTGTGAGGGAATGTCATAGACTTCGAGAAAAGAGAACTATGATAAGCCATGGACTTCCATATTCCCCAACGTCCCCACCCTAGATGTGCCCCATCCATTCCTTCTATAGTCCCCACCCTGGACGTGCCCCATCCATCCTACCTACAGTCCCCACTCTGGATGTGCCCCATCCATCCTTACTATGGTCCCTACCCACCATCCCCACTGTCCCAGTCCCTATTGTACACTTGCTTTGGCAAAACTAATTTGTATTTGGTCCTGCCAATAAAGCTTATTTGATTTGATTTGATTTTATAGATGGATAGATAGAGGGATAGATGGATAGATTGATAGATAGATAATGGATAGATAGAGGGATAGATAGATAGAGGGAGAGATAGATAGATAGATAATGGATAGCCAGAGGGATGGATAGATAGATAGATATTGGATAGATAGATAGATGGATAGATAGATAGGATAGATAGATAGATGATAGATATATATATATATATATATAGATAATGAATAGAGGGAAAAAAGCCAGAAAAGCAATAAAACTGGACAACATAAAGAAGAAACCAGAGACACTACTAATAGACTTCAACGAACAGGGGGAAAAAACAAATGTGTTATTTTACTCAGGACATCATGAAGCCTGGGACCAGACTCTCAGAAAACATTACAAGAATGTGAAAACACGGGGCATTAACAGGGGTAAACAAATTAGAGTACAGGACGAGGAGGACCCTGAGACTTTTAATCTCGCCATAAACATTTATAATAATGGAACTATCATGGTACAAGGAACAAATCAAAAACTGGAGGAATTTCTACAACAATTCAGGCATATTAGGACCAAAGTACAAACCCTGAGAGGAGGCATAACCACTCCTGGCCAGACCACAGCAGCCAGGGTCCCAAGCTATGCACCAGCAACATCTACATCACAACCCCCCATGGATATACTCAGAGACTGCCTGTCCCAATTAGAAAGTGAGTTTACACAATTCAAAGAGGATTTTCAAATAAGCCAAGGTGAGAAAAATGCAAATGACCACCTGAAAGTGGAAATATCAAAGCTGAAGACAGACTTGTGTGAAATGCAAAGGTCACTAAAAAGTCTGCAGGAAGAAAACTCAATCCTCAAAGAAGAAATATCCCAGTTAAAATCATTAAATCTGCAGCAAAGCATGGACACAGGATCTCAAAATATAAATAATAGCCCAAAACTGATGCATGCACCAACTACCGCAATGCCTGACATACCACAGACCAGGAACAGCCCCAACCAGACTGAAACAATCCCAGCAATAAAAATACAGCAAACTCCCATACAGCAAAACAGGGAAACCAACAACCCTACAAAGGAAAACTGTATCCTCACTCCCAGAAACAAAAATATGGCCCCATCACTACAGCCGCCCAGGGCAACCATCCCTCAAGGACCCAACGGCACACAAAAAGCAAATGGCCCAAATAGAACATCAGGCCCCGACTAGAGTTGAGCGCGGTTCGTGGTTCGAGGTTCTCCAGTTCTAGGCTCGAGTGATTTTGGGGCCTGTTCTAGATCGAACTAGAACTCGAGCTTTTTGCAAAAGCTCGATAGTTCTAGAAACGTTCGAGAACGGTTCTAGCAGCAAAAAACCAGCTAAATCCTAGCTTGGTTTCTGCTGTAATAGTGTAAGTCACTCTGTGAATCACACTATTATGACATTTCAGTGTATAGTGTGTGTGAACAGCGCCTTCAGATCACTGCTGTTTCTATAATGGCGATCGCCATTTTTTTTTTTTCCTTGTCTTCCTTCCCTAAACGCGCGTGTAGTGGGGCGGGCCAGCATGTCAGCCAATCCCAGACACACACACAGCTAAGTGGACTTTTAGCCAGAGAAGCAACGGCATGTGTGATAGGATGTCCATGTCAGATGTCCCTGCATTATAAAACCGGACATTTTCCTCCAGGACGCCATTATCTCTTCTGCGTCTTTGGTGTCAGACATCACTGTCGCAGCTCCGTCCTCCTGAGTCCTATCGCCGATACAGCTGTATGCGCTCCATACACAGCGTTAGACAGCTTAGGGAGAGCACTTTCTAGCAGTCCTTTTAAGGGCTCAAACCGGCAGGGTCAGAGAGCCATAGGTGACAGGTCCTGAAAACAGAGACAGCGTCTGTGTAGCCAAGGTCAGGGATTTCGTCGCTGCATTTCACCATTAGGAGGGAATAGAAAGGCAGGCTTCCATTCCTCTACCCATACCCACAATCTTGGCACTGTACCCTCCTGTCCTCTGCACACTGCAACTCATTATAACTAAGCCATTATACTAGCAAACACTCAGTGTACCTAGTGGCATCCTAAACGTGGCTATTGGACTTTGCTATAGTCCCACTAGTGCAAAGACATTTGCAGAGCACGTCTGCCTGCATTGCACACTCCAACTCTTTTTAACTAAGCCATTATACTAGCAAACAGTCAGTGTACCTAGTGGCATCCTAAACGTGGCTATTGTACTTTTGTGTAGTCACACTAGTGGAAAGATATTTGCAGCAAGTCTGCCTGCATTGCACACTCCAACTTTTTTTAACTAAGCCATTATACTAGCAAACAGTCAGTGTACCTAGTGGCATCCTAAACGTGGCTATTGGACTTTGCTATAGTCCCACTAGTGCAAAGACATTTGCAGCACCTCTACCTGCATTGCACACTCCAACTCATTATAACTAAGCCATTATACTAGCAAACAGTCAGTGTACCTAGTGGCATCCTAAACGTGGCTATTGGACTTTGCTATAGTCCCACTAGTGCAAAGACATTTGCAGAGCACGTCTGCCTGCATTGCACACTCCAACTCTTTTTAACTAAGCCATTATACTAGCAAACAGTCAGTGTACCTAGTGGCATCCTAAACGTGGCTATTGGACTTTGCTATAGTCCCACTAGTGCAAAGACATTTGCAGAGCACGTCTGCCTGCATTGCACACTCCAACTCTTTTTAACTCAGCCATTACACTAGCAAACAGTCAGTGTACCTAGTGGCATCCTAAAAGTGGCTATTGTACTTTTGTCTATTCACACTATTGTAAAGATATTTGCAGCACGTCTGCCTGCATTGCACACTCCAACTTTTTTTAAACTAAGCCATTATACTAGCAAACACTCAGTGTACCTAGTGGCATCCTAAACGTGGCTATTGTACTTTTGTCTATTCACACTATTGTAAAGATATTTGCAGCACGTCTGCCTGCATTGCACACTCCAACTTTTTTAAACTAAGCCATTATACTAGCAAACACTCAGTGTACCTAGTGGCATCCTAAACGTGGCTATTGTACTTTTGTCTATTCACACTATTGTAAAGATATTTGCAGCATGTCTGCCTGCATTGCACACTCCAACTCATTATAACTAAGCCATTATACTAGCAAACAGTCAGTGTACCTAGTGGCATCCTAAAAGTGGCTATTGTACTTTTGTCTATTCACACTATTGTAAAGATATTTGCAGCACGTCTGCCTGCATTGCACACTCCAACTTTTTTAAACTAAGCCATTATACTAGCAAACACTCAGTGTACCTAGTGGCATCCTAAACG
Source organism: Anomaloglossus baeobatrachus (assembly GCF_048569485.1). Classification (NCBI taxonomy): domain Eukaryota; kingdom Metazoa; phylum Chordata; class Amphibia; order Anura; family Aromobatidae; genus Anomaloglossus; species Anomaloglossus baeobatrachus. Next base: position 89,585,019 of record NC_134363.1, on the reverse strand, counting down.
TGGCTATTGTACTTTTGTCTATTCACACTATTGTAAAGATATTTGCAGCACGTCTGCCTGCATTGCACACTCCAACTTTTTTAAACTAAAGGCCCCGTCACACTAAGCAACATCGCTAGCAACATCGCTGCTAACGAACAACTTTTGTGACGTTGCTAGCGATGTTGCTTAGTGTGACATCCAGCAACAACCTGGCCCTTGCTGTGAGGTCGTTGGTTGTTGCTGAATGTCCTGGGCCATTTTTTAGTTGTTGCTGTCCTGCTGTGAAGCACAGATCGCTGTGTGTGACAGCGAGACAGCAACAACTAAATGTGCAGGCAGCAGGAGCCGGCTTCTGCAGAGGCTGGTAACCAATGTAAACATCGGGTAACCAAGAAGCCCTGTCCTTGGTTACCCGATATTTACCTTTGATACCAGCCTCCGCCGCTCTCACTGCCTGTGCTGCCGGCTCCTGCTCTGTGCACATGTAGCTGCAGCACACATCGGGTTAATTAACCCGATGTGTGCTGTAACTAGGAGAGCAAGGAGCCAGCGCTAAGCAGTGTGCGCTGCTCCCTGCTCTGTGCACATTTAGCTGCAGCACACATCGGGTAATTAACCCGATGTGTGCTGTAACTAGGAGAGCAAGGAGCCAGCGCTAAGCAGTGTGCGCTGCTCCCTGCTCTGTACACATTTAGCTGCAGCACACATCGGGTAATTAACCCGATGTGTGCTGTAACTAGGAGAGCAGGGAGCCAGCGCTAAGCATTGTGCGCTGCTCCCTGCTCTGTGCACGTGCGGTGGTAACCAAGGTAAATATCGGGTTGGTTACCCGATATTTACCTTAGTTACCAAGTGCAGCATCTTCCACGCAGCGCTGGGGGCTGGTCACTGGTTGCTGGTGAGCTCACCAGCAACTTGTGTAGCGATGCTCCAGCGATCCCTGCCAGGTCAGGTTGCTGGTGGGATCGCTGGAGCGTCGCAGTGTGACATCTCACCAGCAACCTCCTAGCAACTTACCAGCGATCCCTATCTTTGTTGGGATCGCTGGTAAGTTGCTTAGTGTGACGGTACCTTAAGCCATTATACTAGCAAACACTCAGTGTACCTAGTGGCATCCTAAACGTGGCTATTGTACTTTTGTCTATTCACACAATTGTAAAGATATTTGCAGCACGTCTGCCTGCATTGCACACTCCAACTTTTTAAACTAAGCCATTACACTAGCAAACACTCAGTGTACCTAGTGGCATCCTAAACGTGGCTATTGTACTTTTGTCTATTCACACAATTGTAAAGATATTTGCAGCACGTCTGCCTGCATTGCACACTCCAACTTTTTTAAACTAAGCCATTATACTAGCAAACACTCAGTGTACCTAGTGGCATCCTAAACGTGGCTATTGTACTTTTGTCTATTCACACTACTGCAAATCTATGTGCAGCACCTCTGCATGACACCCTCCTGCTCTGTTTTTAATAAGCTATAATGATAGCAAAAAATACTGCCATTTAGTGGCATCATAGAACTGGCTGTTGTATTCCATTAGTGCCCCACTGGTGACAAGCTATTTATAGCACCTCTACATGACACCCTCCTGCTCTGTTTTTAATAAGCTATAATGATAGCAAAAAATACTGCCATTTAGTGGCATCATAGAACTGGCTGTTGTATTCCATTAGTGCCCCACTGGTGACAAGCTATTTATAGCACCTCTACATGACACCCTCCTGCTCTGTTTTTAATAAGCTATAATGATAGCAAAAAATACTGCCATTTAGTGGCATCATAGAACTGGCTGTTGTATTCCATTAGTGCCCCACTGGTGACAAGCTATTTATAGCACCTCTACATGACACCCTCCTGCTCTGTTTTTAATAAGCTATAATGATAGCAAAAAATACTGCCATTTAGTGGCATCATAGAACTGGCTGTTGTATTTCATTATTGTCCCACTGGTGACAAGCTATTTATAGCACCTGTGCAGGACACCCTCCTGCTCTGTTTTTAATAAGCTATAATGATAGCAAAAAATACTGCCATTTAGTGGCATCATAGAACTGGCTGTTGTATTCCATTAGTGCCCCACTGGTGACAAGCTATTTATAGCACCTCTACATGACACCCTCCTGCTCTGTTTTTAATAAGCTATAATGATAGCAAAAAATACTGCCATTTAGTGGCATCATAGAACTGGCTGTTGTATTCCATTAGTGCCCCACTGGTGACAAGCTATTTATAGCACCTCTACATGACACCCTCCTGCTCTGTTTTTAATAAGCTATAATGATAGCAAAAAATACTGCCATTTAGTGGCATCATAGAACTGGCTGTTGTATTCCATTAGTGCCCCACTGGTGACAAGCTATTTATAGCACCTCTACATGACACCCTCCTGCTCTGTTTTTAATAAGCTATAATGATAGCAAAAAATACTGCCATTTAGTGGCATCATAGAACTGGCTGTTGTATTTCATTATTGTCCCACTGGTGACAAGCTATTTCTAGCACCTGTGCAGGACACCCTCCTGCTCTGTTTTTAATAAGCTATAATGATAGCAAAAAATACTGCCATTTAGTGGCATCATAGAACTGGCTGTTGTATTCCATTAGTGCCCCACTGGTGACAAGCTATTTATAGCACCTCTACATGACACCCTCATGCACATTTTGCTACGCTAATGTTATAGCAAACTCATGGAATTCATTGCTGCATTTCATAATTCGGAGGGATAGAAAGTCAGGTTTCCTTTAGCTTTTCCTTCTGTTCATAGACAGCATCTCCAAGAGCAATTTCCCCTCCACGTCTAAGTGTGGAGAGGCAGCTAGTGCGCATGCGTGTGCCGATTTACCCCAGCTGCAGCCTAATTACAGTGTTTCGCCTAGTGAGTATGCTCAGCCTGATTGTGTTATTCCTGACGCTAAGTCTTCATTTCGGGATACAGCGCATGCTCCCACACTAAGTGTGAAAAGAATCTTTGCACAGGTGCTTGCATTCCGTGCCGGGTCTAAGTCCTGTTTTGTGCCTAGACACCATGCTAAAGCTGATAGTCTTTTTTCAGAGACTGTATTTCATGCTACTGAGCATGCTCAGGCACTTCCTGCATCAGAGACTAGGTCCGGTAATGAACTCTTTGGCCCTGCCCCTGATGTGGGGGTCCCATATAGACCACAGGGCATCAGGTGTCCTCCCAAATGGCTTGCAGAGGCCCACCCCTATGACTTGTCACCGCATTATTGATGGTCAGACGATGACTGGTGAGGTGTTTGAGTCATGGCAGCCATGAGGTCATCATTGAAGTTGCAGTTCCAAATAGGACGCTAGTTATGCCACTCATGACGTGTCACTCTACTTTTGTCTCCAGGAGGTGCATTGTGGTTCACCCTGGTTTGGGGCGGACCCAGGTTATAAAAGGGGCTGGAGCCAACAAGGAGGTGCGCAGTCTTCTATTATGCTACGAAAGAGCACACCTCCATGTGTTGAACCCATTGCGGCTTTAGGCCAGAGGTAGGCAGGGATAGGGTGTCGATGCAGGCCACCACCACAGTTGGTAACGCAGAACGGTTAAGACCAGCTCCTGTCCTACCAGTCCTGCTTGTGCAGCCCAGTGGCATTAACAGGCCTGCTGCTGCTGATGCGCCTGCTGTCCACAGGTGTGCCCCTACCCACAAGGTCAGCGTACTCAATGGCCCCTGTGTTGTTAACAGGGAGTTCCTGGGCTGTGTGGGCATGTGGACCCTGTGACGCTAACAGGGCTCACAGTCTCCAGATCCGAATGGCGTCTAACTCGGTTCAGGCTACTATTAGTTTCATAGCCACACAGCTCTGTATCCTCCACCAAACCTTCCAGTTGCCAACCTCTCCTTTTCCAACTGGGAGCACGGTGGACACTGACTGCTGATGGGGATATATACCTTTCTCTTTCTTTTCTTATTAATTTTCGTTATATAGCAGTAACATAGTATATACCACTTTATCCAAATCTGCCAGTCCCACTGTAACAGATGGTGTTTCTTCAGCAAATGTTACAGTTGCTTAACCACCAAATCCACGGACCCAAACTTTTTTCCCCTTTCCAACACACCTGTTCCCCTTTCCACCAGCATCTGTCCTTTTTCAACTCATTTTGGTATATGACCAAAAGTGCAACTCTGCAGGGACACCGTACTCAACGCCATCTCAGCACAGCAGCCAGCCCTCGGTCCCTCCGATGTGGACAAGTAAAAGACCATTTCCTCCTATCCATGACAAAGCGTTGAGATTCACTCTGTGCAGCACTGGTGTTTAGTGGAAAAGTAGATCTAAGATTGCGTACCACATTCTGCAGATACTCCTGTATACGTGCGTCCATTTCTATGACAGGAATTAGTTTGCCAAATTTTGTCTTGTACCGGGGATCTAACAGTGTGGCAACCCAGTATTCAGGATTACTTTGAATTCATACAATCCGAGGGTAATGTAGGTAGTGCAGCAAGAAGGCGCTCATGTGTCTTGTGCATCCAGGAGGACCAAGTCCTTGGTGTGTTGGTGGCAGAGAGGTGAGAATCGTGCATCCTTCCTCTGCCCTCTCCCCACAACCTCGCACAACCGAAATGTGAGCAAGCTCTCACTCATCTGCTGAGTCTTCCATGCCCATCGCCAGTTCGTCCTCCATTTCTTCATGGGCTCCTGCACTTTCATCAACACTTTTTGCTGATACTATGCGCCCTTGTTAATCCCTCTCCCTCACCATGAATGCCGCATAGGTGCCGCTGACCATCTGGACCTCGTAGATCTTGTTATCCCTTCCGCATATGACTCCTCCTGTACTTCCTCCCCTTCCTCTTGTCCCAACACCTGACTCCGAATAATAATTACAGTGTGCTCCATCATGTAGATGACCAGAATTGTCACGCTGAGAATGACATTGCCAGTGCTAAACATCTTCGTCGACATTTGTAAACTGTGTAGCAGGGTGCATAGGTCCTTGATCTGACACCACTCCAGCAGCGTGATCTGCACCACCTCTTGATCAAGTTATCCCAGGCTATATGTCATACCGTATTTCAGCAGGGCTCTGCGGTGCTGCCACACACGCTCCAACATGTGCAGATTCCAATTCCTGCGTGTCGGAACATCGCATTTCCGGCGTTTAACTGCCAGACCCTAAGACTTCCGGAGTGATGAAAGTTGTTGAGCTGCTGTGTGCGCACGATGGAAGTGAGCACATAGCGAGCGTGCCCGCTGCACAAGGCCATGTAGGCCGGGATGGTGTTTTAAAAATTGCTGGAGAATTCGGTTCAACACGTGAGCCATACAAGGCACGTGTGTCACATTGCCCTGAGGATGGCCCGCAGCCAGGTTTGCATCATTGCCGCACACGGCTGTTAAGTCACCAACGGAGTCCGCTCCGTCAATTTGTACTCCGGTCGCCAGGTGACAACGTGTTCCTTTCATGAATAGTGCTGATGATGGTAGAGGAGTCGATGCCAGCGGCGCAGGTGGACGCAGGTTATGCTCACCCACTGGGCTGCATTACCTTGACAGATGCAGAATCTCTGGCTGAATGTAGCTGGTGGGTATCTCACAGATGAAATACCATCATTCAGCTACAACCAATGGGAAGACACCACACCCTTTTTATGCCCATCCTGTCTGCAGACCACTGCCAGACATAGCTATGACCTCTGGTTACTTTTACCCCCAGTTCAGTTTTATGATTTTGTGTGCTTGTTACCTGACTACTTTTCCTGCTTGCTGTTTATGTACCTTGTTGGCCGATCTGCATTTCACCTCTGCTTGTTTTCTGATTAAGTCCTGGCCGTCCCATTCTGTTCCTGTTCCTCAATTAATGTTTTGACCCTGCCTGACTACTATTCTCTGGAACTGCAGCCTTCCACAGGTATTAATCACCTTGGGCCCTGTGCAATTCCTAATCCCTGTATAGGGGTTAAAGGGTTTCAGGGTTCTAGGGGTCCTGCTTGGTGAGTGGCTTCCCTCTAGCCTATCATTAACAGCCCATCTGAGTGTGTGGATCAAGGAAGGCGTTAAACCGTGCTCTCTGCAGAAGGCCATGTGGTCCAGGATAGTGCTTTAAAAATTGCTGGACAACCAGGTTCAACACGTGAACCACACAAGCCATGTGTGTCACATTGTAACAGCGAAGGGCCGCACCCATGTTTGCATCATTGTCGCACCCGGCCTTCCCTGGCTGCTGGTTGAGTGGAGACAACCATTGATGAAACTCGGTATCCAGAGCTAACCGTCCACAACTTCTCAGCGGTGTGACTCACATTTCCCATACATTTCAAAGTAAAACTTTGACCGCCTGATAGTATTGAGCTCTGCTGCCAGCATAGTAAGGAGGTGTGTGGTAGTGCTTGTGCGCAGTTACAAGGAAGGGTGGCCTGACCACACAGGGTTTGCGCCAAGGTGGAGGACCCACACGAGGTTGAAGAGGCAGAAGCAGTGTATTAACTTCTACATACAGAAGAAGGATTGAAACAACTCGTGGGGACGGCAAGACTTGGACAGCAGACCCTTCTCCATCTCTCACCATAGTTTGCCAGTGCCCAGTCAGTGACATGTAATGACCCTGTCTATGCTTACTGGTCCAAGTATCTGTGTTGAAATGCACCGTGTCGCACACAGAGTTTCTCAAGGAAGTGGTGATGTTGTGTGCGACATGCTGGTGTAGCGCGGGCATGCTGTTCTTGGAGAAGCAGTGGTGATTGGGCATCTTGTACTGGATCACAGCGACAGACATAAGGTCTCTAAAATCCTGTGTGTCCACTAGGCGGAAAAGCAGCATTTCGGTAGCCAACAGCTTACAGACGGAAAGAGTCAACCTCCCTCTTCGCTTTGTCATGGGTCGCAGGAAGTGGCCTTTTATTTGACCACACCTGAGGGACAGAGATTTGGCTGCTGTGTGTAGACGGTGTTGAGTAGGGTGTCCATGGAAAAATGCAGGTTTGTGAGGAAAGTGCAGGCGGAGACATGATGTTGCCTTCATCCAACGTTGGTGCTATCGATGTCTGAGAGAGCTGTACACACTCACTTGTTTCCCCTTCCAAACCAACTGATGACCTACCAAGCAAACTGACTGTTGCGGTTACAGTGGTGGAAGTTGTGGGTGGAAAAACAGGTGTGACAGCTGTCCCCACAGTCCTAGAAGATGACAAGCGCGCGGATGCACTGGAAGGGGCAGGCGGTGGATGGTTCGCTCCGCTAGGCCGCATTGCAGCACGGTGAGCTTCCCACCGGGCCATATGATATTTATTCATGTGACGATTCATGGAAGAAGTTGTCAAACTGCTGAGGTTTTGACCTCTACTAAGAGAACCATGACAAATTTTACAGATCACATAATTTGGGAGATCTTTTTCTATGTCAAAAAAGGACCAGGCTAGGCAAGGCTTAGAGGCCATGCGACCTGTTGATCCACCCCGAATAATGCTCAGAGGCAGAGTGGTGGCTGAGGATGCAGTTGTAGATGTGCTACCAGTGCTCCGACTCTGTCCAGGAAGGCGCAAGGTAACTTCGTCGTCGGTTGCATCCTCCTCCACCGCCTCTGTTGACCTCCTCGAGTGTCTGACTGTGGGTTGACAGTAGGTGGGATCTAGAACTTCATCATCAATTGTTGTGTTTGCACTCCCCTCCCCCTCAGAACGAGCCTCTTCTTGCCCTGACCGAATATTTAAGTTGTCATCCCAATCGGGTATCTGCGTCTCATCTTCATCAGTATGTTCCTCATTGTCTATAACCACAGGTGTTGGAAAGGCAGCATTTTGGTAGGCAACAGTTTGCAGATGCTGAAAGTCAACCTCCAAGCCATGTCATGCCCTTCTAAAAGCATGTAAAACACAGCGAGGGGACTCCAACCACAGTCTCCCTCGTTTCCACTAACTGGGCCACACACACCCCACTTGACTGGCATCGGTTGACCCCCCTTTTGAAAAAGAAAAAGATGCTTTGCATGAAGCACTCTCAAAAATACGCGTGCCTTTCCCGTCCCCTGGCTGACCCAGGGGAAGAAAAGTCCTCTGAGAGCCATGACTTGTTCATCTTGGTTCTTTTAGAAACACAGCGAGGGGACTCCAACCACAGTCTCCCTCGTTGACACTAATTGGGCCGCACACACCCCACTTGACTGGCATCAGTTGACCCAATTTTCAAGATGAAAAAGATGCTTTGCATGAAGCACTCTCAAAAATACGCGTGCCTTTCCCGTCCCCTGGATGACCCAGGGGAAGAAAAGTCCTCTGAGAGCCATGACTTGTTCATCTTGGTTCTTTTAGAAACACAGCGAGGGGACTCCAACCACAGTCTCCCTCGTTGACACTAATTGGGCCACACACACCCCACTTGACTGGCATCAGTTGACCCAATTTTCAAGATGAAAAAGATGCTTTGCATGAAGCACTCTCAAAAATACGCGTGCCTTTCCCGTCCCCTGGATGACCCAGGGGAAGAAAAGTCCTCTGAGAGCCATGTCCACTGACTGATTGTCAGTGGACAGACACGTGTGCTTATCTGCCAGCAGACCCCCAGCAGCACTGAAGACAGGTTCTGAGAGAACGCTGGCTGCAGGACATGACAAGATCCCCAAGGCGTACGTGGCGAGCTCAGGCAATTTATCCAGATTGGAAGCCTAAAATGAGCAGGGCTCAAGTTGCACAATAATGGAATCGATGTTTCCTTGCATATACTCATATATCTGTGTGTCCTGCTCTTTTTCCTTGTCCAGCTCTTTTGTTTTCGCATGAGTATATGTCCTTGTCACTTTCCCATGTGTTGTGAGTTGTTTGTCACCTTTTGGACACCTTTGAGGGTGTTTTCTAGGTGTTTTTCTGTGTTTGTGATTGCCTGCCATTGTTTCCTATTGGCTCGAGTTCGGTTCGTCGAACGTTCGACGAGCCGAACTCGAACGGGACCTCCGTTCGGCGAACCGACCTCGAGCCGAACCGGGACCGGTTCGCTCATCTCTAGCCCCGACATCGTCCTAATAATAGATTCAAACGGAAAATACCTGGACACTAAGAGACTGTTCCCAGGAGCACAAGTCACAAAAATCCGCTGTTCAACAATCCCACAAGCACAGAAGGTGATCAGTAACCCATACTTCACAGAGCCCACACACCTCATACTACACACCGGCACAAACAATATCCATCAAGAGATAGTCACTCAGGACCTATCAAAACTCGCTATAGCAGCCCAGCAAAAATTCCCCAAAACCAAAATAATCCTGTCTGCCCTGCTTCCTAGGAAAGAAATAAGCCAAGAGGTAACCCAGCAAATCAACTCAGAGCTGGCCGCCAGTATCGCCTTAACACCAAATATACAGCTGGCAATCCACCCCGAAATAACGCTCCATCACCTATATGACGATAAACACCTCAATAAACAAGGGGTTAGCCATCTAGCAAAAGAGCTCAAGGATATAGTTCTAAACAGACCTCCAAGACACCCACCAAACAGATGGCAGCCCACAGGAATCCCTAGAGAGAATCCACAGAGAGGGCACAGGAGACCACATGCCCCACAATGGCAACACATAGCAATCCCCAGAGAGAATCCACAGAGGGGGCACAGGAGACCACATGCCACACAATGGCAACACATAGTAATCCCCAGAGAGAATCCACAGAGAGGGCACAGGAGACCACATGCCCCACAATGGCAACACACAGTAACCCATAGTGAGAGTCCACAGAGAGGGCACAGGAGACCACATGCCCCACAATGGCAACACATAGCAAACCCCAGAGAGAGTCCACATAGAGGGCACAGGGGACCACATGCCCCACAATGGCAACACACAGTAACCCATAGTGAGAGTCCACAGAGAGTGCACAGGAGACCACATACCACACAATGGCAACACACAGCAAACCCCAGAGAGAGTCCACAGAGAGGGCACAGGGGACCACATGCCCCACAATGGCAACACACAGCAAACCCCAGAGAGAGTCCACAGAGAGTTCACAGGGGACCACATGCCCCACAATGGCAACACACAGCAAACCCCAGAGAGAGTCCACAGAGAGGGCACAGGAGACCACATGCCCCACAATGGCATTACAAAACAACAGTGAACAGTGACATGGCAGAAATAAGGACATTGCTCAAAACATTGTGCGGCCAACTCATGAGACACCCTTAACACATGCCACCCAAACCCTCTACCACAAGAACCTGTTATGTCCTATGAAAATCTTTCTTCATTATAAGGTATATCGACCAAATATGACATCCTTAGTTATCAGTAGCTGGAACATTCAAGGATTGAATGCCTCAGCTTTTGGGTCCAAGACAAATGACCCAGACTTCAAACAAAGGCTAAAGAACATTGACATCCAGATCCTTCTGGAGACATGGGTATGGACAGAGGAGGAATCCCTGGCACCCATAGGATATAGGGAATTTTCTGTCTCTGCCCAGAAAAACAAGAACACCATACAGGGCCGCTGTTCAGGGGGAATACTAATATGGTACAAGGAGGAGATTAAAGATCACATCAAGGCAGTAAAAAGAGGAAAAAGCCATATCTGGATGAGAATAGGCAGCTCCATCCTCACCTCTCAGCAGGACATCTACCTCTGTGCAGCCTACATTCCTCCATCAGAATCCCCATACTATAAGCCGGACATCTATGAAGACCTACGGAGGGAGGTAGCCCAATTCCAGTCCAAGGGCAGAGTTCTCATCTGCGGAGACCTCAATGCCAGGATGGGTACAGAGAAGGACTACCTGTCACCTGACGGAAATACATATGTAATGGGAGAGGGGTCCTTCTACAGTGACTCAGTAAAGACAGCAAGAAAGAGCTTTGACAGAGCGGTGAATAAAAGCGGCAGAACCCTGCTGAACCTGTGTCGGAGCTTGGGGTTATATAGTGAACAGGCGCATCAGGGGGGACTCATTAGGGAGATTTACACTAAACTCCCACATTGGCAGCAGTGTGGTGGATTATGCAATAACAGACATGGACCCAGCAAAAATAAATGCCTTCATAGTCACCCCCGAAACTCACCTGTCAGACCACAACCAGACCCTGCTGTACATGAGATCCACGGACAAGCAATACACAGATAAGCCCCACCTGACCGGTCTCCACAACCTGACACCATCCTACAGATGGCCTAAACAGTTATCCACTGAATACACCAACATGAGCAACAGAACCGAGATCCAAGAGCTACTTGTAAATTTCAACACAAGACGCTATACATCAAACCAGCAAGGAGTCAACCGGGCAGTGAATGACTTTAACAACATCCTATATATCATGGCAGAGCTAGCAGGCGTCAGAAAGACCAACCCCAAGAAACCTTCAAACAAACAAGGCCAAAAATGGTTCGACAAAGAATGCAAGTCACTACGCAACTCCCTAAGGGTAGCCTCAAACCAAAAACACAGAGACCCCAAAAACAGGGACCTAAGAGCAGCTCATGACACCCTACAGAGGCAATACAAGTGCATTCTCAAGGAGAAAAAAAAGAGGCACATCTCCCAAGAACTACAGAAGCTTGAGGACTCCTTCCAGGACAACTCATTCTGGAAAACCTGGAGTCATATTGGCACGAAGTCCAAGCATAGCACCCTCCACATCCAAAATGGCAACATCTGGCACAGCTACTTTAAAGGCCTCTACAAGAATATACCAGAAGAAGACCTAACTCTAGAACAGGAGCACCTAACCACTAAACTCAGGGACATGGAGGAGACAATCAAAGACTTCCAAAATCCTCTGGACATACCAATCAGTGTGCTGGAAATAAAAGACAGAATCAAATTTATGAAATGCAAGAAGGCCGCGGGCAGTGACGGCATCCTGCCTGAGATGATCAAATACAGTTCCCCAGATGTACATGCAGCACTGGCTAAACTATTCACCCACGTCCTGAGTGCCGGCTACTTCCCAAAGAGCTGTAATCAAGGTATCATAACGCCCATCTACAAGAATGGAGACCGATATGATCCAGCAAACTACAGAGGGATCTGTGTTAACAGCATTCTGGGAAAACTGTTTAACAGCATTATTAATAAAAGGATCATCACCTTTCTCTCCCAGCGGGACACCCTCAGCAGAAGCCAAGCTGGGTTCATGCCAAACCATCGCACCACGGACCACATTTACACCCTGCAAAGCCTCATCAAGACCCACGTCCACGACAAAAAACAGGGGAAAATATTTGCATGTTTTGTGGACTTCAAGAAGGCCTTTGACTCAGTGTGGCACCCAGGCCTGTTCTTTAAACTCCTGGAGAGTGGAATAGGTGGCAAAACCTAGGACGTGATCAAGAGCTCATACTCTGAGAACCGATGCAGTGTGAAGGTTAATGGTAAGAGGACGGCCTTCTTCCGGCAGTGCCGTGGAGTAAGACAGGGCTGCAGCCTGAGCCCAACTCTATTCAATATCTACATAAATGGACTGGCCTCAGCCTTGGAATCCTCCCCCGCCTCAGGTCTCAGCTTTCATGACCTAGAGGTGAAGATCCTTCTGTACGCAGATGACCTCCTGCTGCTTTCCCCATCCGAGAAAGGCCTCAAAGATAGTCTGGCTGTGCTAGAAACGTTCAGCACCACATGGGCTTTGCCCATCAACCAAAAGAAGACCAAATTCATGGTATTTCAGAAGAGGAAGTATAACGAAACCTCTACTCCCTCCCTCACACTAAATGGCACCACGCTGGAGAAGACCAGCAGCTATACCTACCTCGGTCTGGAGCTAAGCCAAACTGGGAGCCTTAAGCAAGCAGCAGAGACCCTGAAAGGGAAAGCATGCAGAACCTTCTACGCCATCAGAAGACAACTGTACCACCTCAAACCACCGGTGAGACTCTGGCTCAAGATATTCGACAGCGTCATCACCCCTATACTGCTGTATGGCAGCGAGGTATGGGGACCAGTGACCTATCCAGACCAAACAAAGTGGGATTCCAGTCCAACTGAAGTCTTCCATCTGGAGTTCTGCAAATATCTCCTCCAAGTCCATCGCAGCACCTCAAACATAGCCTGTCGGGCAGAGCTGGGCCGATTCCCTTTATGGCTCAGTATACACAAGCGGGCACTATCACACCAGGCACACATAGAGAACAGCAACCCCAGCTCCTACCATCATAAAGCCCTGCTGAGCTGGAGCCCAGAGCAAGCCAGGAACCCCGGCAGCCAGTCCAGCCAAAGTCAGCAACACACCCTGACAAAAGCCCAAATAAAAGAGATCTCAGAGAGCTGCAAGATGCAATACATAGAGGTCTGGAAGAGTGAATTAGAGAACTCCCAGAAACTCACCATCTACCGGTCACTGCGGAGGGACTACACTCTGGCCCCATATCTGGAAAGGTTACGCCACCCCAAAGACAGGCAGATACTTAGCCTGTACAGACTGAGTGTTCACAGCCTAGATGTGGAAACAGGGCGGCACCGACAGACATACAAGCCGCGGGAGAACAGACTGTGCCAGCAATGCCAGCAGGGGGCTCTGGAGGACGAGGCGCATTTCCTACTGCACTGTGACAAATACTCAGCAGTGAGGGGCTCCCATTTCCAGAAACTTACCGCTCATACCCCGGACTTTCCATCCATGGACGAGGAGAGGAAACTCCGCATCCTACTGGGGGAAGAGGAATCAATGGTGGAGATCGCCGCCCAATATGTCTCCACTTGTCATAAGATGAGGGGTACTAAAGACCTCCAAATGGGCCATTACTCCCTAAATTGTGGCCCCAACACCCCATCCCCATCCCCACAACCATAACCCACTCCCCTTTCACACCTCTTTTTGCTTTGGCAATGCTAATAGTTTTTTGGTCCTGCCAATAAAGCCTATTTGATTTGATTTGATTTGATAGAGAGAAAGATAGATAATGGATAGATAGCGGGATAGAGAGAGGGATAGGTAGATAGATAATGGATAGAGGGATAGAGAGAGGTAGATAAATAGATAATGGATAGTTAGTTGGATAGATAGATTGATAGTTAGAAAGAAAGATAAATGGATGGATAGATAATGAATAGATTGAAGATTAGAGAGATAGATAGATAATAGATAGATAGACCATTCTTAGGAGTAAGCAGCACTGAAGATGAGCTCCTGAGTTTTTCATCATTTATACCTTGTAATGAGCAAACTGTTAGACAAAACCTGGAAAAATTGAACTCCGTGGAAGAGAAAAGCGAGCTGGACTGAGCTGGACTAAAGATATTTATGAAAAAAGAGGAAATAGAGGATTTAAAGGACATAAGAAAAAACCTGTTGAAGGACAGATTACATACAACAGGCGGCCTCCAGACTGACACCCAGAGATCTGCACATCCAAAGGTAGGACCATCCTCCATCCATACCACAACCTACAGACAGTGCTGAAATTACATCTCTGATAAATAAGGATTATTATAAAAATGGAAAATATAAATGTAGAACAAGTAATTGGGCAGAGAGCAGAGCTGGAGACTCAACAACAAGCAAAATCAAATGGAAAGAACCCCAACAATAAAAAGACAGGAAACCCCAGTTTCATCACAGGATGCCAGAAACAAAGCCCTTCACCCAAAATCGGGCCATCAGAGGAGGAGACCACCATAGAGGGGACCATCAGCCCCACACAGACATGCAGGGCAGAGATATGGAAGAGATTGGAACTCTGCTCAGCACATTGTGCAGAAAACTGTGACTGGATCAAACCTAACACATCTATAAACCAGTCGTAAATCCAGAGTGTCTTACACAGCCACACTCATTACAAGGTATATACACATGAGGTATACATACCTCCCAACCATCCCGAATTCTTCGGGACTGCCACAATTTTAGAGGTGTGTCCCGCAGCCCCGCGGCTCACAGCTGATGTCCCGGCTCCTCCCCTCAGTGCAGTGAATAAATTAAATTATCATCTGGATTTTCAGGGCGACCAGGACTCGAACCCATGGAACTGTGAGTTCATTGTTTCAAAGGCAGCAGCTCTACCACTGTGTTACTGCCTGTATTGAAACCCATAGGAAGATTTTGTTATCTTGACCTCTATATTGCAGGTGAGACACCAGAGGCAGATTATTCAGCTGCAAAGATGGATGGAGGGATGGATGAATGGAGGGATGAATGGAGGGATGAATGGAGGGATGAATGGAGGTATAGATAGAGGGATGAATGGAGGGATGGATAGAGGGATGGATAGAGGGATGAATGGAGGGATGAATGGAGGGATGAATGGAGGGATAGAGGTAGGGATAGAGGGAGAGATGGATGGATGGATGGATGATAGAGGGAGGGATAGATGGATGATAGAGGCATGAATGGATGATAGTGGGATAGATGGATGATAGAGGGATGGATGATAGAGGAATATATAGATACATGACAGATAATAAATAGATACATACATGATAGATAGATAGAATCATAGATAGATTGACATATAGAATCATAGATAGAGGGATAGATAGATAGATAGAATCATAGATATAATCCTACATAGATAGATAGAATCCTAGATAGATAGATAGATATAATCCTGGATAGATAGATAGAATCCTAGATAGATAGATAGATAGAATCCTAGATAGATAGATAGATAGATAGATAGATAGATAGATAGATAGATAGAATCCTAGATAGATAGAGAGATGATAGATAGATAGATAGATAGAACCCTAGATAGATAGATAGATAGAATCCTAGATAGATAGAGAGATAGATAGAATCCTAGATAGATAGATAGATAGATAGATAGATAGATAGATAGATAGATAGAATCCTAGATGGACAGATAGATAGATAGATAGATAGATAGAATCCTAGATAGATAGAGAGATGATAGATAGATAGATAGAACCCTAGATAGATAGAATCCTAGATAGATAGATAGATAGATAGAATCCTAGATAGATAGAGAGATAAATAGAATCCTAGATAGATAGATAGATAGATAGATAGAATCCTAGATGGACAGATAGATAGATAGATAGATAGATAGAATCCTAGATAGATAGATAGATAGATAGATAGATAGATAGATAGAATCCTAGATAGATAGAATCCTAGATAGATAGATAGATAGATCGAATCCTAGATAGATAGATAGATAGATAGATAGATAGAATCCTAGATAGATAGATATATAGATAGATAGATAGATAGATAGATAGATAGATAGAATCATAGATAGATAGCTAGATAGAATCATAGATAGAATCATAGATAGATAGATAGATAGATAGATAGATAGAATCATAGATAGATAGAATCGTAGATAGATAGAGAGATAGATAGAATGATAGATAGAATCATAGATAGATAGAATCCTAGATAGATAGATAGATAGATAGAATCCTAGATAGATAGAGAGATAGATAGATACAATCCTAGATAGATAGATAGATAGATAGATAGATAGATAGATAGAATCCTAGATGGATAGATAGATAGATAGATAGATAGATAGATAGAATCCTAGATAGATAGATAGAATCGTAGATAGATAGAATCCTAGATAGATAGATAGATAGATAGAATCCTAGATAGATAGATCGAATCCTAGATAGATAGATAGAATCCTAGATAGATAGAAATATAGATAGATAGATAGATAGATAGATAGAATCATAGATAGATAGCTAGATAGAATCATAGATAGAATCATAGATAGATAGATAGATAGATAGATAGATACAGTTAGGTCCAGAAATATTTGGACAGTGACACGTTTTGTTATTTTAGCTGTTTACAAAAACATGTTCAGAAATACAATTATATATATAATATGGGCTGAAAGTGCACACTCCCAGCTGCAATATGAGAGTTTTCACATCCAAATCGGAGAAAGGGTTTAGGAATCATAGCTCTGTAATGCATAGCCTCCTCTTTTTCAAGGGACCAAAAGTAATTGGACAAGGGACTCTAAGGGCTGCAATTAACTCTGAAGGCGTCTCCCTCGTTAACCTGTAATCAATGAAGTAGTTAAAAGGTCTGGGGTTGATTACAGGTGTGTGGTTTTGCATTTGGAAGCTGTTGCTGTGACCAGACAACATGCGGTCTAAGGAACTCTCAATTGAGGTGAAGCAGAACATCCTGAGGCTGAAAAAAAAGAAAAAAATCCATCAGAGAGATAGCAGACATGCTTGGAGTAGCAAAATCAACAGTCGGGTACATTCTGAGAAAAAAGGAATTGACTGGTGAGCTTGGGAACTCAAAAAGGCCTGGGCATCCACGGATGACAACAGTGGTGGATGATCGCTGCATACTTTCTTTGGTGAAGAAGAACCCGTTCACAACATCAACTGAAGTACAGAACACTCTCAGTGAAGTAGGTGTATCTGTCTCTAAGTCAACAGTAAAGAGAAGACTCCATGAAAGTAAATACAAAGGGTTCACATCTAGATGCAAACCATTAATCAATTCCAAAAATAGACAGGCCAGAGTTAAATTTGCTGAAAAACACCTCATGAAGCCAGCTCAGTTCTGGAAAAGTATTCTATGGACAGATGAGACAAAGATCAACCTGTACCAGAATGATGGGAAGAAAAAAGTTTGGAGAATAAAGGGAACGGCACATGATCCAAGGCACACCACATCCTCTGTAAAACATGGTGGAGGCAACGTGATGGCATGGGCATGCATGGCTTTCAATGGCACTGGGTCACTTGTGTTTATTGATGACATAACAGCAGACAAGAGTAGCCGGATGAATTCTGAAGTGTACCGGGATATACTTTCAGCCCAGATTCAGCCAAATGCCGCAAAGTTGATCGGACGGCGCTTCATAGTACAGATGGACAATGATCCCAAGCATACAGCCAAAGCTACGCAGGAGATCATGAGTGCAAAAAAGTGGAACATTCTGCAATGGCCAAGTCAATCACCAGATCTTAACCCAATTGAGCATGCATTTCACTTGATCAAATCCAGACTTAAGACGGAAAGACCCACAAACAAGCAAGACCTGAAGGCTGCGGCTGTAAAGGCCTGGCAAAGCATTAAGAAGGAGGAAACCCAGCGTTTGGTGATGTCCATGGGTTCCAGACTTAAGGCAGTGATTGCCTCCAAAGGATTCGCAACAAAATATTGAAAATAAAAATATTTTGTTTGGGTTTGGTTTATTTGTCCAATTACTTTTGACCTCCTAAAATGTGAAGTGTTTGTAAAGAAATGTGTACAATTCCTACAATTTCTATCAGATATTTTTGTTCAAACCTTCAAATTAAACGTTACAATCTGCACTTGAATTCTGTTGTAGAGATTTCATTTCAAATCCAATGTGGTGGCATGCAGAGCCCAACTCGCGAAAATTGTGTCACTGTCCAAATATTTCTGGACCTAACTGTAGATAGATAGAATCATAGATAGATAGAATCGTAGATAGAGAGATAGATAGAATGATAGAAAGAATCCTAGATAGATAGAATCCTAGATAGATAGATAGATAGATAGATAGATAGATAGATAGATGATAGCTTGATAGATAGATAGATAGCTAGAATCCTAGATAGATAGAATCCTAGATAGATAGATATAATCATAGATAGATAGATAGATAGATAGATAGATAGATAGATAGATAGATAGATAGATAGATAGATAGAATCCTAGATAGATAGAATCCTAGATAGATAGATAGATAGAATCCTAGATAGATAGAGAGATAGATAGATAGATTCCTAGATAGATAGATAGATAGAATTCTAGATGGATAGATAGATAGAATAATAGATAGATAGATAGATAAAATCCTAGATAGATCGATAGATAGATAGAATCCTAGATAGATAGATAGATAGATAGATAGATAGATAGAATCCTAGATAGATAGATAGAATTCTAGATAGATAGATAGAATCCTAGATAGATAGAATCCTAGATAGATAGATAGAGAGATAGATAGATAGATAGATAGATAGAATCTTAGATAGAAAGATAGATAGATAGAATCCTAGATAGATAGAGAGATGATAGATAGATAGATAGCTAGAATCCTAGATAGATAGAATCCTAGATAGATAGATATAATCATAGATAGATAGATAGATAGATAGATAGAATCCTAGATAAATAGATATATAGATAGATGGAATCATAGATAGATAGCTATATAGAATCATAGATAGAATCATAGATAGATAGATAGATGATAGATAGATAGATAGATAGATAGATAGAATCATAGATAGATAGAATCCTAGATAGATAGATAGATAGATATAATCCTAGATAGATAGATAGATTTTCGTCTGCACCAAGAGAAGTATGCACCATATAAGTATGATGCATTGAATTAGGCCAGAGATATTATGATGCACTTGGTCATCTATCATCTGCCATCATCTAACCACCATGTCTATCTTCCCACAGGTATGTCAATTCATGCACTCTACTTTCCCATGAACTGATCTTCACTCCACTTTGCTCTGCTGTGTGTGCTAATACCTGGTATGTCAATTCATGCACTCTACTTTCCCATGAACTGATCTTCACTCCACTTTGCTCTGCTGTGTGTGCTAATACCTGGTATGTCAATTTATGCACTCTACTTTTGCACTATATCTGACCTGTTCTTTCTTTGCTTCAATATCTTCCTGACATCCTCCAGCATCTCAGTGTGATCTTTCCCCTCTGTTCCCCCCCCTTTTTTTTGACCTTTGTTTATTTTGCCTATGTTAAGCTGCATTTTTTTTTTTTTGATTGAGTGATCAAGGGGTTAGTCTTGCAACCCACCCCTTCACAGCTGAGTGCACTTGTATGTGTATATAGTATGGCAACTAAAAGTCTGCACAAGACTTTTCGTCTGCACCATGACAAGTATGCACCATATAAGTATGATGCATTGAATTAGGCCAGAATTGGGCCGGAAGTGACCGGAAGGTAACAGCATACATAGTCAATGTAAACAATGTTTGTGTTTCTATTTACTTTCTCCCCTATAATACTTCACTTTTTACTGCCCCCTCTGATCCCTAAAGCCAGTAATGAACTATTCATCTCTCCCTCCATCCTCCCCACCCATCTCACCTTCCCCTCAGATATTTTCCTCCACATTCCACCCAGTGTCTCCAGACACACATGTCCATCTCATGGCCTCTCCTGCTCCCACTTACTAACACTCTCACTGCTTCTTCTCACTGCTGGGGATATTGCTTCAAATCCTGGACCTCCTCACCACATCCCTATTGTCACTTCAAACCCTCTTCAACAACCTAACAAAAATTTCCGCAACCTCACCAACCTCATACCCATTCACCCAGCCCCCGCTCCCCCAGTCCCACTAACAGGAGCTCTATGGAACGCTCGCTCTGTCTGCAACAAACTATCCTATATTCATGATCTGTTCATCACTAATAAACTCTCCTTCCTCGCCATCACAGAAACCTGGCTCACCCCCTCTGACACTGCCTCTCCTGCTGCACTTTCTTTTGGCGGTCTCCAACTCTCTCACACCCCCCGCCCCAGCAACAAGCATGGTGGAGGAGTTGGTTTGCTCCTGTCCGACCAATGCTCCTTTACACCAATTCCACTACCACCCTCTGTCATGCTCCCCTCTTTTGAGGTGCACTCCGTACGCATCTACGCCCCCTCCAACCTTCAGCTGGCTGTCATTTACCGCGCTCCAGGGCCAGCCACTGCCTTTTTTGACCATTTCACCACCTGGCTACTACACTTCCTTTCCACCGACATCTCCACCATCATCATGGGTGATTTCAATATCCCCATTGACACTTCCCACTCATCTGTCTCCAAACTTCTAACACTCACTTCCTCCTTCAGCCTCACCCAATGGTCTTCTGCAGCTACTCACAAAGATGGCCACACGCTGGACCTCATCTTCACTCGCCTCTGTTCCCTATCTAACCTCTCTAACTCGCCTCTCCCCCTATCTGACCACAACCTACTCACATTCTCTTCCCTCTCTTCTCCAAGTATGCAACCCCCCCTCCACAAATTTTCACACCCTCACAGAAATATCAAACACATTGATTTACACGCCCTTTCTCAGTCCCTTCTCCCCCTCACAGACATTGCATTTCTACATGATGCAGATGCCGCTTCAACTTTATACAACACTACAATCTCTACAGCTCTCGAATCAGCTGCCCCCCTCACACACACCAAAACCCGCACAATCAACAGGCAACCCTGGCACACAAGGCAGACTAAAGAACTTAGACGGGCTTCCAGAATTGCTGAGCGCAGATGGAAGAGGTCTCATTCCACTGAGCACTTCATTGTATATAAAGAGTCCCTCACCACTTTCCAGTCCACACTCACTGCTGCAAAACAAACCTACTTCTCATCCCTCATATCTTCTTTCTCTCACAACCCTAAACAGCTATTCAACACTTTCAATTCTCTCCTCCGTCCTCCGGCACCACCTCCCTCTCCTCTCATCTCAGCTGAAGACTTTGCCTCTTTCTTCAAGCGGAAGATTGACAACATCAGAGCAAGCTTTGTCCCACAATCACCACAGCCCCTCATCATAGCTACTCATCCCTCTTCCTCCAAATCCAGCTTCTCCACCATGACAGAAAACAATCTCTCCACTCTACTCTCAAGATCACATCTAACCACCTGTGCCCTGGACCCGCTCCCATCGCACCTCATCCCCAACATCACCGCAGTCCTCATCCCAGCCCTAACCCATCTCTTCAACCTATGACTAGCAAGTGGTGTATTCCCTTCATGCTTTAAACATGCCTCTATTACACCCATCCTCAAAAAGCCCTCCCTTGACCCATCCTCTGTGTCAAACTATCGCCCCATATCCCTTCTCCCCTACGCCTCAAAACTACTGGAACAGCATGTCCATCTTGAATTGTCCTCATACCTCTCCTCCTGCTCCCTCTTTGACCGGCTTCAATCTGGCTTCCGACCACATCATTCTACCGAAACTGCCCTAACCAAAGTCACCAATGATCTACTAACCGCCAAAGCCAAGCGACACTACTCTATCCTCCTCCTCCTGGACCTGTCCTCTGCCTTCGACACAGTAGACCATTCCCTCCTACTACAGATTCTCTCATCTCTGGGCATCACTGACTTGGCCCTATCTTGGATCTCCTCATACCTAACCGACCGAACTTTCAGCGTCTCCCATTCTCACACCACTTCCTCATCTCGCCCCCTATCTGTTGGTGTCCCTCAAGGCTTAGTTCTTGGACCCCTGCTGTTCTCCATCTATACCTTCGGCTTGGGACAGCTCATAGAGTCCCACGGCTTCCAGTATATAAAATATATATCCTGCTGGGGGAAGAAGAGAGCGCAGTGGAGATAGCAGCGCGGTATGTGAGCGAATGTCATAGACTTCGAGAAAGAGAACTATGACAAGTCATGGACTTCCATAGCCCCCCATCCCAGATGTGGCCCCCCAAATCCCCACCCTGGATATGCCCCAACCACCGTTACTACAGTCCCCACCCTGGATATGCCCCATCATAAGCCATGGACTTAGAATCATAGATAGATAGCTAGATAGAATCATAGATAGAATCATAGATAGATAGAATCATAGATAGATAGATAGATAGATAGATAGATAGATGATAGCTAGATAGATAGATAGATAGAATCCTAGATAGATAGAATCCTAGATAGATAGATAGAATCATAGATAGATAGATAGATAGATAGATAGATAGATAGATAGATAGATAGATAGATAGATAGATAGAATCCTAGATAGATAGATAGATAGATAGATAGATAGATAGATAGAATCCTAGATAGATAGATAGATAGATAGATAGATAGATAGATAGATAGATAGATAGATAGAATCCTAGATAGATAGATAGATAGATAGATAGATAGATAGATAGAATCCTAGATAGAATCCTAGATAGATAGATAGAATCCTAGATAGATAGAATCCTAGATAGATAGATATAATCCTAGATAGATAGATAGATAGATAGAATCCTAGATAGATAGATAGATAGATAGATAGATAGATAGATAGATAGATAGATAGATAGATAGATAGATAGATAGAAAGAATCCTAGATAGATAGATATATAGATAGATAGAATCATAGATAGATAGCTAGATAGAATCATAGATATAATCCTAGATAGATAGAATCCTAGATAGATAGATAGATAGATAGATAGATAGATAGATAGATAGATAGATAGAATCCTAGATGGATAGATAGATAGAATCCTAGATAGATAGATAGATGGATAGATAGAATCCTAGATGGATAGATAGATAGAATCCTAGATAGATAGATAGATAGATAGATAGATAGATAGATAGATAGATAGATAGATAGATAGATAAAATCCTGGATAGATATATAGAATCCTAGATAGATAGATAGAATCCTAGATAGAAAGATAGATAGATAGAATCCTAGATAGATAGAGAGATGATAGATAGAATCCTAGATAGATAGATAGATAGATAGAATCCTAGATAGATAGAATCCTAGATAGATAGATATATAGATGGATAGAATCATAGATAGATAGCTAGATAGAATCATAGATAGAATCCTAGATAGATAGAATCCTAGATAGATAGATAGATAGAATCCTAGATAGATAGATAGATAGATAGATAGAATCCTAGATAGATAGAATCCTAGATAGATAGATAGAATCCTAGATAGATAGATAGATAGAATCCTAGATAGATAGATAGATAGATAGATAGAATTCTAGATAGATAGAGAGATGATAGATAGATAGATAGATAGATAGAATCCTAGATAGATAGAATCCTAGATAGATAGATAGATAGAATCCTAGATAGATAGATAGATAGATAGATAGATAGATAGATAGATAGATAGATAGAATCCTAGATAGATAGATAGATAGATAGATAGAATCCTAGATAGATAGATATATAGATAGATAGAATCATAGATAGATAGCTAGATAGAATCATAGATATAATCCTAGATAGATAGAATCCTAGAAAGAATGATAGATAGAATCATAGATAGATAGATAGATAGATAGATAGATAGATAGATAGATAGATAGATAGATAGAATCCTAGATAGATAGATAGAATCCTAGATAGATAGATAGATAGATAGATAGAATCCTAGATAGATAGAGAGATGATAGATAGATGGATAGATAGAATCCTAGATAGATAGAATCCTAGATAGATAGAGAGATAGATAGAATCCTAGATAGATAGATAGATAGATAGAATCCTAGAAAGATAGAATCCTAGATAGATAGATAGATATAATCCTAGATAGATAGATAGATAGATAGATAGATAGATAGATAGATAGATAGAATCCTAGATAGATATATAGATAGATAGAATCATAGATAGATAGCTAGATAGAATCCTAGATAGATAGAATCCTAGATAGATAGATAGATAGATAGAATCCTAGATAGATAGATAGATAGATAGATAGATAGATAGAATCCTAGATAGATATATAGATAGATAGAATCATAGATAGATAGCTAGATAGAATCATAGATAGAATCATCAAGCCTCATCAAGACCCACGTCCACGACAAAAAACAGGGGAAAATATTTGCATGTTTTGTGGACTTCAAGAAGGCCTTTGACTCAGTGTGGCACCCAGGCCTGTTCTTTAAACTCCTGGAGAGTGGAATAGGTGGCAAAACCTACGACGTGATCAAGAGCTCATACTCTGAGAAACGGGGGGGGGGGGGGGGGGGGGGGGGGGGGTGGGGGGGGGGCCTGAGCCCAACTCTATTCAATATCTACATAAATGGACTCCTCCCCCGCCCCAGGTCTCAGCTTGCATGACCAAGAGGTGAAGATCCTTCTGTACGCAGATGACCTCCTGCTGCTTTCCCCATCCGAGAAAGGCCTCAAAGATAGTCTGGCTGTGCTAGAAACATTCAGCACCACATGGGCTTTGCCCATCAACCAAAAGAAGACCAAAGTCATGGTGTTTCAGAAGAGGAAGTATAACGAAACCTCTACACCCTCCCTCACACTAAATGGCACCACGCTGGAGAAGACCAGCAGCTATACCTACCTCGGTCTGGAGCTAAGCCAAACTGGGAGCCTTAAGCAAGCAGCAGAGACCCTGAAAGGGAAAGCATGCAGAACCTTCTACGCCATCAGAAGACAACTGTACCACCTCAAACCACCGGTGAGAGTCTGGCTCAAGATATTCGACAGCGTCATCACCCCTATACTGCTGTATGGCAGCGAGGTATGGGGCCCAGTGACCTATCCAGGCCAAACAAAGTGGGATTTCAGTCCAACTGAAGTCTTCCATCTGGAGTTCTGCAAATATCTCCTCCAAGTCCATTGCAGCACCTCAAACATAGCCTGTCGGGCAGAGCTGGGCCGATTCCCTTTATGGCTCAGTATACACAAGCGGGCACTATCACACCAGGCGTACATACAGAACAGCAACCCCAGCTCCTACCATCATAAGGCCCTGCTGAGCCGGAGCCCAGAGCAAGCCAGGAACCCCGGCAGCCAGTCCAGCCAAAGTCAGCAACACACCCTGACAAAAGCCCAAATAAAAGATATCAGAGAGCTGCAAGATGCAATACATAGAGGTCTGGAAGAGTGAATTAGAGAACTCCCAGAAACTCACCATCTACCGGTCACTGCGGAGGGCCTACACTCTGGCCCCATATCTGGAAAGGTTACACCACCCCAAAGACAGGCAGACACTTAACCTGTACAGACTGAGTGCCCACAGCCTAGAGGTGGAAACAGGGCAGCACCGACAGACATACAAGCCGCGGGAGAACAGACTGTGCCAGCAATGCCAGCAGGGGGCTCTGGAGGACGAGGCGCATTTCCTACTGCACTGTGACAAATACTCAGCAGTGAGGGGCTCCCACTTCCAGAAACTTACCGCTCATACCCCGGACTTTCCATCCATGGACGAGGACAGGAAACTCCGCATCCTACTGGGGGAAGAGGAATCAATGGTGGAGATTGCCGCCCAATATGTCTCCACTTGTCATAAGATGAGGGGTACTAAAGACCTCCAAATGGGCCATCACTCCCTAAATTGTGGCCCCAACACCCCATCCCCACAACCATAACCCACTCCCCTTTCACACCTCTTTTTTGCTTTGGCAATGCTAATAGTTTTTTGGTCCTGCCAATAAAGCCTATTTGATTTGATTTGATTTGATTTGATTATGAATCATAGATAGATAGAATCATAGATAGATAGATAGATAGATAGATAGATGATAGCTAGATAGAAAGATAGAATCCTAGATAGATAGAATCCTAGATAGATAGATAGATAGATAGATAGAATCCTAGATAGATAGAGAGATAGATAGATAGATAGATAGAATCCTAGATAGAGAGATAGATAGATAGATAGATAGATAGATAGATAGATAGATAGAATCCTAGATGGATAGATAGATAGATAGAATCTTAAATAGATAGATAGATAGATAGATAGATAGATAGATAGATAGATAGAATCCTAGATAGATAGATAGAATCCTAGATAGAGAGATAGAGAGATAGATAGATAGATAGATAGATAGATAGATAGATAGATAGATAGATAGATAGATAGATAGATAGAATCCCAGATAGATATATAGATAGATAGAATCATAGACAGATAGCTAGATAGAAAAATAGATAGAATCATAGATAGATAGAATCATAGATAGATAGATAGATAGATAATAGATAGATGATAGCTAGATAGATAGATAGATATAATCCTAGATAGATAGATAGATAGATAGATAGATAGAATCCTAGATAGATAGAATCCTAGATAGATAGATAGATAGAATCCTAGATAGATAGATAGATAGATCGATAGATAGATAGATAGAATCCTAGATAGATAGATAGATAGATAGATAGATAGAATCATAGATAGATAGCTAGATAGAATCATAGATAGAATCCTAGATAGATAGAATCCTAGATAGATAGATAGATAGATAGATAGATAGATAGATAGATAGAATCCTAGATAGATAGAATCCTAGATAGATAGATAGATAGAATCCTAGATAGATAGATAGATAGAATCCTAGATAGATAGATAGATAGATAGATCGATAGATAGATAGATAGAATCATAGATAGATAGATAGATAGATAGATAGATAGAATCATAGATAGATAGCTAGATAGAATCATAGATAGAATCCTAGATAGATAGAATCCTAGATAGATAGATATATAGATAGATAGATAGATAGATAGAATCCTAGATAGATAGAATCCTAGATAGATAGATAGATAGATAGATAGATAGATAGATAGACTAGAATCCTAGATAGATAGATAGATAGATAGATAGATAGATAGATAGATAGATAGATAGATAGAATCCTAGATAGATAGATAGATAGATAGATAGAATCATAGATAGTTAGCTAGATAGAATCATAGATAGAATCCTAGATAGATAGAATCATAGATAGATAGATAGATAGATAGATAAAATCCTAGATAGATAGAAATCTAGATAGATAGATAGATAGAATCCTAGATAGATAGATAGATAGATAGAATCCTAGATAGATAGATAGATAGATAGAATCCTAGATAGATAGATAGATAGATAGAATCCTAGATGGATAGATAGATAGAATCATAGATAGATAGATAGATAGATAGATGATAGCTAGATAGATAGATAGATAGAATCCTAGATAGATAGAATCCTAGATAGATAGATAGATAGATAGATAGATAAAATCCTGGATAGATAGATAGAATCCTAGATAGATAGATAGAATCCTAGATAGATAGATAGATAGAATCCTAGATAGATAGATAGATAGATAGATAGATAGATAGAATCCCATCACCACAAAGCTCTGATATATATACGTGAGCCAGATGAACCAGGACCCCTGGCACAGCTCTCCCAAACCCAACTGGACAAAATAACCAATCACAGCAGCCTGACAAGAACCAGAATCAGGAAGATGGTAGACGAGGGCCAGGAGAGGTATGTCAGTGACTGGAGGACTGACATCAACACCTCACAGAAACTGACCACGTACCAGAGACTACAGTGAGACTACAGACTGGCCCCATATCTGGAAAAACTCCCAGATCCCAGAGACCGCAGGACCCTGAGCCGATATAGACTCAGTGCCCACAGTCTAGCCATCAAATCCGGCCGTCACAAGCAGAGCTACAAGCCCAGGGAGGACAGACTGTGCCAACACTGTGACCTAGAGGCCCTGGAGGATGAAACCCACTTCCTGCTACACTGCACCAAGTACTCAGCAGTGAGGGACACTCACTTCAGGAGACTCTCCCATCTCTTCCCAGATTTCAGCTCCATGAAGGAGGAAGAGAAAATATATATCCTGCTGGGGGGAAGAAGAGAGCGCAGTGGAGATAGCAGCGCGGTATGTGAGCGAATGTCATAGACTTCGAGAAAGAGAACTATGACAAGTCATGGACTTCCATAGCCCCCCATCCCAGATGTGGCCCCCCAAATCCCCACCCTGGATATGCCCCAACCACCGTTACTACAGTCCCCACCCTGGATATGCCCCATCATAAGCCATGGACTTCCATAGCCCCCATCCTAGAAGTGCCCCCACAGTCCCCACCCTGGATGTGCCCCATCCATCCTTCCTACAGTCCCCACCCACCATCCCCACAGCCCCAGTCCCTAATGTACACTTGCTTTGGCAAAACTAATTTGTATATGGTCCTGCCAATAAATCTTATTTGATTTGATTTGATTTGATAGATAGATAGAATCCTACATAGATAGATATATAGATAGATAGAATCATAGATAGATAGCTAGATAGAATCATAGATCGTATCATAGATAGATAGAATCATAGATAGATAGATAGATAGATAGATGATAGCTAGATAGATAGATAGATAGAATCCTAGATAGATAGAATCCTAGATAGATAGATAGAATCATAGATAGATAGATAGATAGATAGATAGATAGATAGATAGATAGATAGATAGATAGATAGAATCCTAGATAGATAGATAGATAGATAGATAGATAGATAGATAGATAGATAGAATCCTAGATAGAATCCTAGATAGATAGATAGAATCCTAGATAGATAGAATCCTAGATAGATAGATATAATCCTAGATAGATAGATAGATAGATAGAATTCTAGATAGATAGATAGATAGATAGAAAGAATCCTAGATAGATAGATATATAGATAGATAGAATCATAGATAGATAGCTAGATAGAATCATAGATATAATCCTAGATAGATAGAATCCTAGATAGATAGATAGATAGATAGATAGATAGATAGATAGATAGATAGATAGATAGAATCCTAGATGGATAGATAGATAGAATCCTAGATAGATAGATAGATGGATAGATAGAATCCTAGATGGATAGATAGATAGAATCCTAGATAGATAGATAGATAGATAGATAGATAGATAGATAGATAGATAGATAGATAGATAGATAGATAGATAGATAGATAGATAGATAGATAGATAAAATCCTGGATAGATATATAGAATCCTAGATAGATAGATAGAATCCTAGATAGAAAGATAGATAGATAGAATCCTAGATAGATAGAGAGATGATAGATAGAATCCTAGATAGATAGATAGATAGATAGAATCCTAGATAGATAGAATCCTAGATAGATAGATATATAGATGGATAGAATCATAGATAGATAGCTAGATAGAATCATAGATAGAATCCTAGATAGATAGAATCCTAGATAGATAGATAGATAGAATCCTAGATAGATAGATAGATAGATAGATAGATAGATAGAATCCTAGATAGATAGAATCCTAGATAGATAGATAGAATCCTAGATAGATAGATAGATAGAATCCTAGATAGATAGATAGATAGATAGAATTCTAGATAGATAGAGAGATGATAGATAGATAGATAGATAGAATCCTAGATAGATAGAATCCTAGATAGATAGATAGATAGAATCCTAGATAGATAGATAGATAGATAGATAGATAGATAGATAGAATCCTAGATAGATAGATAGATAGATAGATAGAATCCTAGATAGATAGATATATAGATAGATAGAATCATAGATAGATAGCTAGATAGAATCATAGATATAATCCTAGATAGATAGAATCCTAGAAAGAATGATAGATAGAATCATAGATAGATAGATAGATAGATAGATAGATAGAATCCTAGATAGATAGATAGAATCCTAGATAGATAGATAGATAGATAGATAGATAGATAGATAGAATCCTAGATGGATAGATAGATAGAATCCTAGATAGATAGATATAATCCTAGATAGATAGATAGATAGATAGATAGATAGATAGATAGATAGATAGATAAAATCCTGGATAGATAGATAGAATCCTAGATAGATAGATAGAATCCTAGATAGATAGATAGATAGATAGAATCCTAGATAGATAGAGAGATGATAGATAGATAGATAGAATCCTAGATAGATAGAATCCTAGATAGATAGATAGAATCCTAGATAGATAGAGAGATAGATAGATAGATTCCTAGATAGATAGATAGATAGAATTCTAGATGGATAGATAGATAGAATAATAGATAGATAGAATCCTAGATAGATCGATAGATAGATAGAATCCTAGATAGATAGATAGTCAGAATCCTAGATAGATAGAATCCTAGATAGATAGATAGAATCATAGATAGATAGATAGATAGATAGATAGATAGATAGATAGATAGATAGATAGATATAATCCTAGATAGATAGATAGATAGATATAATCCTAGATAGATAGATAGAATTCTAGATAGATAGATAGATAGAATCCTAGATAGATAGAATCCTAGATAGATAGATAGATAGAATCCTAGATAGATAGATAGATAGATAGATAGATAGATAGAATCCTAGATAGATAGATAGATAAATAGATAGATAGAATCCTTGATGGATACATAGATAGAATCCTAGATAGATAGATAGAATCCTAGATAGATAGATAGATAGATAGATAGATAGATAGATAAAATCCTATATAGATATATAGAATCCTAGATAGATAGATAGAATCCTAGATAGAAAGATAGATAGAATCCTAGATAGATAGAGAGATGATAGATAGATAGATAGATAGATAGAATGAATCCTAGACAGATAGAATCCTAGATAGATAGATAGAATCCTAGATAGATAGATAGATAGATAGATAGATAGATAGAATCCTAGATAGATAGATATATAGATGGATAGAATCATAGATAGATAGCTAGATAGAATCATAAATAGAATCCTAGATAGATAGAATCCTAGATAGATAGATAGATAGATAGATAGAATCCTAGATAGATAGATAGATAGAATCCTAGATAGATAGATAGATAGATAGATAGATAGATAGATAGATAGATAGAATCCTAGATGGATACATAGATAGAATCCTAGATAGATAGAAAGAATCCTAGATAGATAGATAGATAGATAGATAGATAAATAAAATCCTATATAGATATATAGAATCCTAGATAGATAGATAGATAGATAGATAGATAGAATCCTAGATAGATAGATAGATAGATAGATAGATAGATAAAATCCTGGATAGATAGATAGAATCCTAGATAGATAGATAGAATCCTAGATAGATAGATAGATAGAATCCTAGATAGATAGATAGATAGATAGATAGAATCCCATCACCACAAAGCTCTGATATATATACGTGAGCCAGATGAACCAGGACCCCTGGCACAGCTCTCCCAAACCCAACTGGACAAAATAACCAATCACAGCAGCCTGACAAGAACCAGAATCAGGAAGATGGTAGACGAGGGCCAGGAGAGGTATGTCAGTGACTGGAGGACTGACATCAACACCTCACAGAAACTGACCACGTACCAGAGACTACAGTGAGACTACAGACTGGCCCCATATCTGGAAAAACTCCCAGATCCCAGAGACCGCAGGACCCTGAGCCGATATAGACTCAGTGCCCACAGTCTAGCCATCAAATCCGGCCGTCACAAGCAGAGCTACAAGCCCAGGGAGGACAGACTGTGCCAACACTGTGACCTAGAGGCCCTGGAGGATGAAACCCACTTCCTGCTACACTGCACCAAGTACTCAGCAGTGAGGGACACTCACTTCAGGAGACTCTCCCATCTCTTCCCAGATTTCAGCTCCATGAAGGAGGAAGAGAAAATATATATCCTGCTGGGGGAAGAAGAGAGCGCAGTGGAGATAGCAGCGCGGTATGTGAGCGAATGTCATAGACTTCGAGAAAGAGAACTATGACAAGTCATGGACTTCCATAGCCCCCCATCCCAGATGTGGCCCCCCAAATCCCCACCCTGGATATGCCCCAACCACCGTTACTACAGTCCCCACCCTGGATATGCCCCATCATAAGCCATGGACTTCCATAGCCCCCATCCTAGAAGTGCCCCCACAGTCCCCACCCTGGATGTGCCCCATCCATCCTTCCTACAGTCCCCACCCACCATCCCCACAGCCCCAGTCCCTAATGTACACTTGCTTTGGCAAAACTAATTTGTATATGGTCCTGCCAATAAATCTTATTTGATTTGATTTGATTTGATAGATAGATAGAATCCTACATAGATAGATATATAGATAGATAGAATCATAGATAGATAGCTAGATAGAATCATAGATAGAATCATAGATAGATAGAATCATAGATAGATAGATAGATAGATAGATGATAGCTAGATAGATAGATAGATAGAATCCTAGATAGATAGAATCCTAGATAGATAGATAGAATCCTAGATAGATAGATAGATAGATAGATAGATAGATAGATAGAATCCTAGATAGATAGATAGATAGATAGATAGATAGATAGATAGATAGATAGATAGATAGATAGATAGAATCCTAGATAGAATCCTAGATAGATAGATAGAATCCTAGATAGATAGAATCCTAGATAGATAGATATAATCCTAGATAGATAGATAGATAGATAGATAGAATCCTAGATAGATAGATAGATAGATAGATAGATAGAAAGAATCCTAGATAGATAGATATATAGATAGATAGAATCATAGATAGATAGCTAGATAGAATCATAGATATAATCCTAGATAGATAGAATCCTAGATAGATAGATAGATAGATAGATAGATAGATAGATAGATAGATAGAATCCTAGATGGATAGATAGATAGATAGATAGATGGATAGATAGAATCCTAGATGGATAGATAGATAGAATCCTAGATAGATAGATAGATAGATAGATAGATAGATAGATAGATAGATAGATAGATAGATAGATAAAATCCTGGATAGATATATAGAATCCTAGATAGATAGATAGATAGAATCCTAGATAGAAAGATAGATAGATAGAATCCTAGATAGATAGAGAGATGATAGATAGAATCCTAGATAGATAGATAGATAGATAGAATCCTAGATAGATAGAATCCTAGATAGATAGATATATAGATGGATAGAATCATAGATAGATAGCTAGATAGAATCATAGATAGAATCCTAGATAGATAGAATCCTAGATAGATAGATAGATAGAATCCTAGATAGATAGATAGATAGATAGATAGATAGATAGATAGAATCCTAGATAGATAGAATCCTAGATAGATAGATAGAATCCTAGATAGATAGATAGATAGAATCCTAGATAGATAGATAGATAGATAGAATTCTAGATAGATAGAGAGATGATAGATAGATAGATAGATAGATAGAATCCTAGATAGATAGAATCCTAGATAGATAGATAGATAGAATCCTAGATAGATAGATAGATAGATAGATAGATAGATAGAATCCTAGATAGATAGATAGATAGATAGATAGATAGATAGAATCCTAGATAGATAGATATATAGATAGATAGAATCATAGATAGATAGCTAGATAGAATCATAGATATAATCCTAGATAGATAGAATCCTAGAAAGAATGATAGATAGAATCATAGATAGATAGATAGATAGATAGATAGATAGATAGATAGAATCCTAGATAGATAGATAGAATCCTAGATAGATAGATAGATAGATAGATAGATAGATAGATAGATAGATAGATAGATAGATAGATAGATAGATAGATAGAATCCTAGATGGATAGATAGATAGAATCCTAGATAGATAGATATAATCCTAGATAGATAGATAGATAGATAGATAGATAGATAGATAGATAGATAGATAAAATCCTGGATAGATAGATAGAATCCTAGATAGATAGATAGAATCCTAGATAGATAGATAGATAGATAGAATCCTAGATAGATAGAGAGATGATAGATAGATAGATAGAATCCTAGATAGATAGAATCCTAGATAGATAGATAGAATCCTAGATAGATAGAGAGATAGATAGATAGATTCCTAGATAGATAGATAGATAGAATTCTAGATGGATAGATAGATAGAATAATAGATAGATAGAATCCTAGATAGATCGATAGATAGATAGAATCCTAGATAGATAGATAGTCAGCATCCTAGATAGATAGAATCCTAGATAGATAGATAGAATCATAGATAGATAGATAGATAGATAGATAGATAGATAGATAGATAGATAGATATAATCCTAGATAGATAGATAGATAGATAGATATAATCCTAGATAGATAGATAGAATTCTAGATAGATAGATAGATAGAATCCTAGATAGATAGAATCCTAGATAGATAGATAGATAGAATCCTAGATAGATAGATAGATAGATAGATAGAATCCTAGATAGATAGATAGATAAATAGATAGATAGAATCCTTGATGGATACATAGATAGAATCCTAGATAGATAGATAGAATCCTAGATAGATAGATAGATAGATAGATAGATAGATAGATAGATAGATAGATAGATAGATAGATAGATAAAATCCTATATAGATATATAGAATCCTAGATAGATAGATAGAATCCTAGATAGAAAGATAGATAGAATCCTAGATAGATAGAGAGATGATAGATAGATAGATAGATAGATAGAATGAATCCTAGACAGATAGAATCCTAGATAGATAGATAGAATCCTAGATAGATAGATAGATAGATAGATAGATAGATAGATAG
Organism: Anomaloglossus baeobatrachus; assembly: GCF_048569485.1. Taxonomy (NCBI): domain Eukaryota; kingdom Metazoa; phylum Chordata; class Amphibia; order Anura; family Aromobatidae; genus Anomaloglossus; species Anomaloglossus baeobatrachus. Next base: position 89,550,069 of record NC_134363.1, on the reverse strand, counting down.
ATAGAATCCTAGATAGATAGATATATAGATGGATAGAATCATAGATAGATAGCTAGATAGAATCATAAATAGAATCCTAGATAGATAGAATCCTAGATAGATAGATAGATAGATAGAATCCTAGATAGATAGATAGATAGAATCCTAGATAGATAGATAGATAGATAGATAGATAGATAGATAGATAGAATCCTAGATGGATACATAGATAGAATCCTAGATAGATAGAAAGAATCCTAGATAGATAGATAGATAGATAGATAGATAGATAAATAAAATCCTATATAGATATATAGAATCCTAGATAGATAGATAGATAGATAGATAGATAGATAGAATCCTAGATAGAAAGATAGATAGAATCCTAGATAGATAGAGAGATGATAGATAGATAGATAGAATCCTAGATAGATAGAATCCTGGATAGATAGATAGATAGATAGATAGAATCCTAGATAGATAGATAAATAGAATTGTAGATAGATATATAGATGGAGAGAATCATAGATAGATAGCTAGATAGAATCATAGATAGAATCCTAGATAGATAGAATCCTAGATAGATAGATAGAATCCTAGATAGATAAATAGATAGATAGATAGATAGATAGATAGATAGATAGATAGATAGATAGATAGATAGAATCCTAGATACATAGAATCCTGAATAGATAGATAGAATCCTAGATAGATAGATAGATAGATAGATAGATAGATAGATAGATAGAATCCTAGATAGATAGATAGATAGATAGAATTCTAGATAGATAGATAGATGATAGATAGATAGAATCCTAGATAGATAGAATCCTAGATAGATAGATAGAATCCTAGATAGATAGATAGATAGAATCCTAGATAGATAGATAGATAGATAGATAGAATCCTAGATAGATAGATAGATAGATAGATAGATAGATAGATAGATAGATAGATAGAATCATAGATAGATAGCTAGATAGAATCATAGATATAATCCTAGAGAGAATCCTAGATAGAATGATAGATAGAATCCTAGATAGATAGATAGATAGATAGATAGATACATAGATTGAATCCTAGATAGATAGATAGAATCCTAGATAGATAGATAGATAGATAGATAGATAGATAGATAGATAGATAAAATCCTATATAGATATATAGAATCCTAGATAGATAGATAAAATCCTAGATAGAAAGATAGATAGAATCCTAGATAGATAGAGAGATGATAGATAGATAGATAGAATCCTAGACAGATAGAATCTTAGATAGATAGATAGAATCCTAGATAGATAGATAGATAGATAGATAGAATCCTAGATAGATAGATATATAGATGGATAGAATCATAGATAGATAGCTAGATAGAATCATAAATAGAATCCTAGATAGATAGAATCCTAGATAGATAGAATCCTAGATAGATAGATAGATAGATAGAATCCTAGATAGATAGATAGAATCCTAGATAGATAGATAGATAGATAGATAGATAGATAGAATCCTAGATAGATAGATAGAATCCTAGATAGATAGATAGATAGATAGATAGATAGATAAAATCCTATATAGATATATAGAATCCTAGATAGATAGATAGATAGATAGATAGATAGATAGATAGATAGATAGAATCCTAGATAGAAAGATAGATAGATAGAATCCTAGATAGATAGAGAGATGATAGATAGATAGATAGATAGAATCCTAGATAGATAGATAGATAGAATTGTAGATAGATAGATATATAGATGGATAGAATCATAGATAGATAGCTAGATAGAATCATAGATAGAATCCTAGATAGATAGAATCATAGATAGATAGAATCCTAGATAGATAGATAGATAGATAGATAGAATCCTAGATAGATAGAATCCTGAATAGATAGATAGAATCCTAGATAGATAGATAGATAGATAGATAGATAGAATCCCAGGACGTGTACTCAGCCTTGTGGTAGGAAGGAGGATCAGGTTCTGAAATGTGCGGTGCAGTATCACGGCTACTGACACTTGACCGTGTGGAAGACAGAGTGTTTGTGGTGGTGCCAATCTGACTGGAAGCATTTTCCGCTATCCAAAAGACAACCTGTTGACACTGGTCTTGGTTCAAGAGCGGTGTACTGCTGCGGTCCCCAAGAATTTGGGACAGGACGTGCGAGCGACTAGATGTGGCCCTTTGTTGTGGCGAAATTAGAGCTTGCCCACGACCTCGGCCTCTGCCTGCACCACCATCACGTCCACTTCCTTGTTCCTTGCCAACGCCCTTGCGCATTTTGCAATGCTGTGCTGACGTGTATTCACTAGACTTGGGCGTTATATCCAAGTTTGTGCAAATCGTGCACCTGTACGCTGCCAACGACAGGCACACACGTGCGGTTTTTAAATGCAAGCACGGACGCACGAAGAACCTAACAGGTTTTAGGAGCAAAAATTAATGAGAACTCTGACACTATCAGCCATTGCTGACTGACGTGTATTATACACTACACTTGTGCGTTATATAACACAGCACAACAAATAAACACTTTTTGTCTGCTACTTGGCAAAAACCATGTGCGCTATACTAAATCGAATGCGCTGAATCCAAATCTGAAGTTAGTTTTTTTGTAGCACGTCAGGATATTAAGTTATTCCAATTTTTGTGAAAATTAAAATAAGCAATTAATAAAGATACAGAATCGTTATGTCCCACAGTTTCACAACATGTATTATCATTTTTATTGAAAAAGAAGTATAGGTAAATAAACCAATAAACTTAAAAATCACTTATAGTAGCTTAAGAAATCGCCTTGAACTCAGCAGAGTACTTTTAAAAGTGCTTCAGGCACTTGCTTTTGCGCTTGTGAGTGGTCCTAGTGGCCCGTTGCAAAAACCAGCAGTAATCGCCCATCATGTTGGGGTTAAAGCGACCTGGGTATCTTTTTTCCATAGTAGAAATGTCCTGGTGGAATCTCTCACCATGTTCGTCACTGACATTACCCATATTTGGAGGAAAGAAGTCAAGATGTGAATGTAGGAAATGCATTTTCAATGACATTCGGGCACCATGCATTTCGTATGCTTGAAGCATATTGTCTATTAGTTCAGCACAGTTTTCTGCTCTTTCGTTTCCAAGGAAGTTTTGAACTACTACTATAAATGCATCCCATGCAGTTAGTTCAAGTGGGGTGAGTTCTTTCTTGAAGATTTCATCATGGATTAGTTGGTGGATTTCAGGACCAATAAAGATTCCTGCTTTGAGTTTGGCCTCAGTTTTCAATGCACTAAACTTTTCCTTCAGATACTTAAATCCATTCCCTTGACGATCCATTGCTACTACAAAATTTTTCATTAGTCCTAGTTTAATGTGAAGAGGTGGAAGGTAAACTTTAAGTGGATCGACAAGTGATTCGTGTTGAACATTGTGCTTACCAATCTTATCTTCATCTCTATTGGGCCACCGTTTAATTTTATAATGGTTGTTGTCATCTCGACTGTTCCATAGGCACAGAAAGCACATATGCTTAGTGTAACCTAACTGCAAACCAAGGACTAGTGCAACAACTTTGAGGTCAGCACAAATGTTCCATTGATGTTCTGAATATTTAATCAATTTCAGAATGATCTGCATAGAAGCATAGGTCTCTTTCATTCCAACCGCATGTGCAATGGGGACAGATGGCTTTTCATTGCCATTGTGCAACAGAACAGCTTTCAAGCTTGCTTTACTAGAGTCTATGAACAGTCTCCATTGATCTGGAAAATGTTTACAACCCAACTCTAGCATAAGCCCATTCACATCAGTACAGAAGCAGACACCATTTTCCATGACATAGTATGAAGCTAACTTTTTGTGTCGATAACGCAAGTGTGATATTGATGTGCCTTCTTGTAACAAATTCCATTCCTGAAGTCTAGAGGCTAACAATTCTGATTTCTCTTTAGACAACGACAGATCTCGTATCAGATCATCTAAATCAGATTGGTTTAGTAGGTGTGGCTTACTCTTCTGATATTCCTGATCTTCTTGGGCATGAAATTCATCATCGCTGCCATCATCTTTTTTATTAGGATCTGAGCTATCACTGTCTGTCTCAGTAGCAGCGGCTGGTGAAGGAGGAACAGGCACTGGATTCTCCGCATCGTGTGGTAATGGCTTACGAGCAGACTCACAGTCAGGGTACACAATTTGTGATTTATTCCTCTTTGAATATCCGGCAATTTTAGTCATACAGAAATAACAGTCCGAACTATGATCTTTCTGTTCACGCCAAACCATGGGCACTGCAAATGTCAATCCTTTTCTTTTCCCATTCAACCATTGCGTTAGCCCAGAGTAGCACACAGTGCAACACACATGAGGTGCCCAGTTTTTATCCTGATCTCCTACTTGACAATCAAAATAATACTTGTAAGCAACTCTTACTCTTCTGGTCAAATTCTTGCGTTGATCAAACGTAATAAATTTCCTGCAAACATAACAAAAATTGTCCGGGTCGTTAAGACATTTACGTCTATTCATTGTAATCCAGATAAATCGCACTACTAGCTTTAAAAGAAAACTTTATTGAACACTGTCCAACAGTTGTCTGTAAATCTGGTGTCAGCACTCCCTATATATAGCCATAACTGGTTAATGCTGACATCAGCTCCCAGACATGTCTGGACATGTCTGGATAGGTCCTACATATAGCCATAACTGGTTAGTGCTGATATCAGCTCCCAGACATGTCTGGACATGTCTGGATAGGTCCTACATATAGCCATAACTGGTTAGTGCTGATATCAGCTCCCAGACATGTCTGGACATGTCTGGATAGGTCCTACATATAGCCATAACTGGTTAGTGCTGATATCAGCTCCCATACCTGTCTGGACATGCCCGGATAGGTCCGGGGAGGTCAACGAATGTGTGTAAGAATATCTTCAACAATGCCTGAATAGGCGTATGGCCTTTTCTAAGTATAACTCAAAATCTGGACGTGCTGTGCAAATTCTGAGTTCATATTTGGAATCAGCATGTTCAAATTAGTAAAGAACACATGTTTTACCCTCAGTAGCAAAAACATTGTTGTGCTGTGTAATAGTTTGGTAAAAACGCACACAAGTGCACCTGTACGCTGCCACCGACAGGCACACACGTGCGGTTTTTAAATGCAAGCACGGACGCACTAAGAACCTAACAGGTTTTAGGAGCAAAAATTAATGAGAACTCTGACACTATCAGCCACTGCTGACTGACGTGTATTATACACTACACTTGTGTGTTATATAATAGTTTGGTAAAAACGCACACAAGTGCACCTGTACGCTGCCACCGACAGGCACACACGTGTGGTTTTTAAATGCAAGCACGGACGCACTAAGAACCTAACAGGTTTTAGGAGCAAAAATTAATGAGAACTCTGACACTATCAGCCACTGCTGACTGACGTGTATTATACACTACACTTGTGCGTTATATAATAGATTGGTAAAAACGCACACAAGTGCACCTGCACGCTGCCACCGACAGGCACACACGTGCGGTTTTTAAATGCAAGCACGGACGCACTAAGAACCTAACAGGTTTTTAGGAGCGACAATTAATGAGAAGTCTGACACTATCTGGACTGTTTTAGACTGTGTACACCAGCCCCAGATATGATGAAGGCTGGTATACGGTCACCACTAGGAATGGCTATATACCCTGCCTGCCTGCCTGCCTGCCTGCCTGTATACTGCTACAATAGTCCTGACAAGGACTCTTCTGGTCACTAGCCTGTATTCCGACCTGGCTATACCCTGCCTGTATACAGCAAAAATAGTCCTGAGAAGGACTCTGCTACTGTACTCCGACATGGCTATACCCTGCCTGCCTGTATACAACTAGAATAGTCCTGAGAAGGACTTTTGGTCACACTGTTTGCAGCCCTACTACGGAAATAGCTATAAAGGGCCGCAAACCTTTCCCTGAAGCAGCGACACTCTCCCTGCACTGACTGTCTGGATGGCTGTGAGCAGAGCACAGCGCGCCCGCCGGTATAAAGGCTCGGTCACGCTGTGCAGGCCGGCCAATCACTGCAATTCCACAACTAACAGGGCTGTGGCATTGCAGTGGTCTGCCAGCCAATCCCTGCATGAGGGCTGGCTCTCAAAAGAGCGCCAACATGCAGAAATGAAGACCACGAGTACAGCACGAGTATCGCGAGATTACTCGGTCCCCGCCGAGTAGCCCGAGTACAGTGATACTCGTGCGAGTACCGAGTAGTAAGAAGCATACTCGCTCATCACTAATAGATAGATAGAATCCTAGATAGATTGATAGAATCCTAGATAGATAGATAGATAGATAGATAGATAAAATCCTAGATAGATAGATAGAATCCTAGATAGATAGAGAGATGATAGATAGATAGAGAGATAGAATCCTAGATAGATAGAATCCTAGATAGATAGATAGATAGAATCCTAGATAGATAGAGAGATAGATAGATAGATTCCTAGATAGATAGATAGATAGATAGATAGATAGAATTCTAGATGGATAGATAGATAGATAGAATAATAGATAGATAGATAGATAGATAGATAGATAGATAGATAGATAGATAGATAGACAGAAAGAATCCTAGATAGATAGATAGATAGAATCATAGATAGATAGATAGATAGATAGATAGATAGATAGATAGAATCCTAGATAGATAGATAGATAGATAGATATATAGATAGATAGATAGATAGATAGATAGATAGATAGATAGATAGATAGATAGATAGAATCCTAGATCGATAGATAAATACATAGATAGAATCCTAGATAGATATATAGATAGAATCCTAGATAGATAGATAGATAGATAGATAGAATCATAGATAGATAGATAGATAGATAGATAGAATCCTAGGTAGATAGATATATAGATAGATAGATAGATAGATATATAGATGGATAGAATCATAGATAGATAGCTAGATAGAATCATAGATAGAATCCTAGATAGATAGAATCCTAGATAGATAGATAGATAGATAGATAGAATCCTAGATAGATAGATAGATAGATAGATAGATAGATAGAATCCTAGATGGATACATAGATAGAATCCTAGATAGATAGAAAGAATCATAGATAGATAGATAGATAGATAGATAGATAGATAGATAGATAGATAGATAGATAGATAAATAAAATCCTATATAGATATATAGAATCCTAGATAGATAGATAGATAGATAGATAGATAGATAGATAGATAGATAGATAGATAGATAGATAGATAGAATCCTAGATAGAAAGATAGATAGAATCCTAGATAGATAGAGAGATGATAGATAGATAGATAGATAGATAGAATCCTAGATAGATAGAATCCTGGATAGATAGATAGATAGATAGATAGATAGATAGAATCCTAGATAGATAGATAGATAGAATTGTAGATAGATAGATATATAGATGGATAGAATCATAGATAGATAGCTAGATAGAATCATAGATAGAATCCTAGATAGATAGAATAATAGATAGATAGATAGAATCCTAGATAGATAAATAGATAGATAGATAGATAGAATCCTAGATACATAGAATCCTGAATAGATAGATAGAATCCTAGATAGATAGATAGATAGATAGATAGATAGATAGATAGAATCCTAGATAGATAGATAGATAGATAGATAGATAGATAGATAGAATCCTAGATAGATAGATAGAATCCTAGATAGATAGATAGATAGAATCCTAGATAGATAGATAGATAGATAGATAGATAGATAGATAGATAGAATCCTAGATGGATACATAGATAGAATCCTAGATAGATAGAAAGAATCCTAGATAGATAGATAGATAGATAGATAAATAAAATCCTATATAGATATATAGAATCCTAGATAGATAGATAGATAGATAGATAGATAGAATCCTAGATAGAAAGATAGATAGAATCCTAGATAGATAGAGAGATGATAGATAGATAGATAGAATCCTAGATAGATAGAATCCTGGATAGATAGATAGATAGATAGAATCCTAGATAGATAGATAGATAGAATTGTAGATAGATAGATATATAGATGGATAGAATCATAGATAGATAGCTAGATAGAATCATAGATAGAATCCTAGATAGATAGAATCCTAGATAGATAGATAGAATCCTAGATAGATAAATAGATAGATAGATAGATAGATAGAATCCTAGATACATAGAATCCTGAATATATAGATAGAATCCTAGATAGATAGATAGATAGATAGATAGATAGATAGAATCCTAGATAGATAGATAGATAGAATTCTAGATAGATAGATAGATGATAGATAGATAGAATCCTAGATAGATAGAATCCTAGATAGATAGATAGAATCCTAGATAGATAGATAGATAGATAGATAGATAGATAGATAGATAGAATCCTAGATAGATAGATTGATAGATAGATAGAATCATAGATAGATAGCTAGATAGAATCATAGATATAATCCTAGAGAGATAGAATCCTAGATAGAATGATAGATAGAATCCTAGATAGATAGATAGATAGATAGATACATAGATAGAATCCTAGATAGATAGATAGAATCCTAGATAGATAGATAGATAGATAGATAAAATCCTATATAGATATATAGAATCCTAGATAGAAAGATAGATAGAATCCTAGATAGATAGAGAGATGATAGATAGATAGATAGATAGAATCCTAGACAGATAGAATCTTAGATAGATAGATAGAATCCTAGATAGATAGATAGATAGATAGATAGATAGAATCCTAGATAGATAGATATATAGATGGATAGAATCATAGATAGATAGCTAGATAGAATCATAAATAGAATCCTAGATAGATAGAATCCTAGATAGATAGATAGAATCCTAGATAGATAGATAGAATCCTAGATAGATAGATAGATAGATAGAATCCTAGATGGATACATAGATATAATCCTAGATAGATAGATAGAATCCTAGATAGATAGATAGATAGATAGATAGATAGATAGATAAAATCCTATATAGATATATAGAATCCTAGATAGATAGATAGATAGATAGAATGCTAGATAGAAAGATAGATAGATAGAATCCTAGATAGATAGAGAGATGATAGATAGATAGATAGATAGATAGAATCCTAGATAGATAGATAGATAGAATTGTAGATAGATAGATATATAGATGGATAGAATCATAGATTAATAGCTAGATAGAATCATAGATAGAATCCTAGATAGATAGAATCATAGATAGATAGAATCCTAGATAGATAGATAGATAGATAGATAGATAGAATCCTAGATAGATAGAATCCTGAATAGATAGATAGAATCCTAGATAGATAGATAGATAGATAGATAGATAGATAGATAGATAGATAGATAGATAGAATCCCAGGACGTGTACTCAGCCTTGTGGTAGGAAGGAGGATCAGGTTCTGAAATGTGCGGTGCAGTATCACGGCTACTGACACTGGCTACTGACACTTGACCGTGTGGAAGACAGAGTGTTTGTGGTGGTGCCAATCTGACTGGAAGCATTTTCCGCTATCCAAAAGACAACCTGTTGACACTGGTCTTGGTTCAAGAGCGGTGTACTGCTGCGGTCCCCAAGAATTTGGGACAGGACGTGCGAGCGACTAGATGTGGCCCTTTGTTGTGGCGAAATTAGAGCTTGCCCACGACCTCGGCCTCTGCCTGCACCACCATCACGTCCACTTCCTTGTTCCTTGCCAACGCCCTTGCGCATTTTGCAATGCTGTGCTGACGTGTATTCACTAGACTTGGGCGTTATATCCAAGTTTGTGCAAATCGTGCACCTGTACGTTGCCAACGACAGGCACACACGTGCGGTTTTTAAATGCAAGCACGGACGCACGAAGAACCTAACAGGTTTTAGGAGCAAAAATTAATGAGAACTCTGACACTATCAGCCATTGCTGACTGACGTGTATTATACACTACACTTGTGCGTTATATAATAGTTTGGTAAAAACGCACACAAGTGCACCTGTACGCTGCCACCGACAGGCACACACGTGCGGTTTTTAAATGCAAGCACGGACGCACTAAGAACCTAACAGGTTTTAGGAGCAAAAATTAATGAGAACTCTGACACTATCAGCCACTGCTGACTGACGTGTATTATACACTACACTTGTGCGTTATATAATAGTTTGGTAAAAACGCACACAAGTGCACCTGTACGCTGCCATCGACAGGCACACACGTGCGGTTTTTAAATGCAAGCACGGACGCACTAAGAACCTAACAGGTTTTAGGAGCAAAAATTAATGAGAACTCTGACACTATCAGCCACTGCTGACTGACGTGTATTATACACTACACTTGTGCGTTATATAATAGTTTGGTAAAAACGCACACAAGTGCACCTGTACGCTGCCACTGACAGGCACACACGTGCGGTTTTTAAATGCAAGCACGGACGCACTAAGAACCTAACAGGTTTTTAGGAGCGACAATTAATGAGAAGTCTGACACTATCTGGACTGTTTTAGACTGTGTACACCAGCCCCAGATATGATGAAGGCTGGTATACGGTCACCACTAGGAATGGCTATATACCCTGCCTGCCTGCCTGCCTGCCTGCCTGTATACTGCTACAATAGTCCTGACAAGGACTCTTCTGGTCACTAGCCTGTATTCCGACCTGGCTATACCCTGCCTGTATACAGCAACAATAGTCCTGAGAAGGACTCTGCTACTGTACTCCGACCTGGCTACACCCTGCCTGCCTGTATACAACTAGAATAGTCCTGAGAAGGACTTTTGGTCACACTGTTTGCAGCCCTACTACGGAAATAGCTATAAAGGGCCGCAAACCTTTCCCTGAAGCAGCGACACTCTCCCTGCACTGACTGTCTGGATGGCTGTGAGCAGAGCACAGCGCGCCCGCCGGTATAAAGGCTCGGTCACGCTGTGCAGGCCGGCCAATCACTGCAATTCCACAACTAACAGGGCTGTGGCATTGCAGTGGTCTGCCAGCCAATCCCTGCATGAGGGCTGGCTCTCAAAAGAGCGCCAACATGCAGAAATGAAGACCACGAGTACAGCACGAGTATCGCGAGATTACTCGGTCCCCGCCGAGTAGCCCGAGTACAGTGATACTCGTGCGAGTACCGAGTAGTAAGAAGCATACTCGCTCATCACTAATAGATAGATAGAATCCTAGATAGATTGATAGAATCCTAGATAGATAGATAGATAGATAGATAGATAAAATCCTAGATAGATAGATAGAATCCTAGATAGATAGAGAGATGATAGATAGATAGAGAGATAGAATCCTAGATAGATAGAATCCTAGATAGATAGATAGATAGAATCCTAGATAGATAGAGAGATAGATAGATAGATTCCTAGATAGATAGATAGATAGATAGAATTCTAGATGGATAGATAGATAGATAGAATAATAGATAGATAGATAGATAGAGAGATAGATAGACAGATAGAATCCTAGATAGATAGATAGATAGAATCCTAGATAGATAGATAGATAGATAGATAGAATCCTAGATAGATAGATAGATAGATATATAGATAGATAGATAGATAGATAGATAGATAGATAGATAGAATCCTAGATCGATAGATAAATACATAGATAGAATCCTAGATAGATATATAGATAGAATCTTAGATAGATAGATAGATAGATAGATAGATAGATAGATAGATAGATAGATAGATAGAATCATAGATAGATAGATAGATAGATAGAATCCTAGGTAGATAGATATATAGATAGATAGATAGATATATAGATGGATAGAATCATAGATAGATAGCTAGATAGAATCATAGATAGAATCCTAGATAGATAGAATCCTAGATAGATAGATAGATAGATAGATAGATAGATAGATAGATAGAATCCTAGGTAGATAGATATATAGATAGATAGATAGATAGATAGATATATAGATGGATAGAATCATAGATAGATAGCTAGATAGAATCATAGATAGAATCCTAGATAGATAGAATCCTAGATAGATAGATAGATAGATAGATAGATAGATAGATAGATAGATAGATAGATAGATAGAATCCTAGATCGATAGATAGATAGATAGATAGATAGATAGATAGATAGATAGAATCCTAGATGGATACATAGATAGAATCCTAGATAGATAGAAAGAATCCTAGATAGATAGATAGATAGATAGATAGATAGATAGATAGATAGATAAATAAAATCCTATATAGATATATAGAATCCTAGATAGATAGATAGATAGATAGATAGATAGATAGAATCCTAGATAGAAAGATAGATAGAATCCTAGATAGATAGAGAGATGATAGATAGATAGATAGAATCCTAGATAGATAGAATCCTGGATAGATAGATAGATAGATAGATAGATAGATAGATAGATAGATAGAATCCTAGATAGATAGATAGATAGAATTGTAGATAGATAGATATATAGATGGATAGAATCATAGATAGATAGCTAGATAGAATCATAGATAGAATCCTAGATAGATAGAATAATAGATAGATAGATAGAATCCTAGATAGATAGATAGATAGATAGATAGATAGAATCCTAGATAGATAGATAGATAGATAGATAGATAGATAGATAGATAGATAGAATCCTAGATAGATAGATAGATAGATAGAATCCTAGATAGATAGATAGATAGAATCCTAGATAGATAGATAGATAGATAGATAGATAGATAGATAGATAGATAGATAGATAGAATCCTAGATGGATACATAGATAGAATCCTAGATAGATAGAAAGAATCCTAGATAGATAGATAGATAGATAGATAGATAAATAAAATCCTATATAGATATATAGAATCCTAGATAGATAGATAGATAGATAGATAGATAGAATCCTAGATAGAAAGATAGATAGAATCCTAGATAGATAGAGAGATGATAGATAGATAGATAGAATCCTAGATAGATAGAATACTGGATAGATAGATAGATAGATAGAATCCTAGATAGATAGATAGATAGAATTGTAGATAGATAGATATATAGATGGATAGAATCATAGATAGATAGCTAGATAGAATCATAGATAGAATCCTAGATAGATAGAATCCTAGATAGATAGATAGAATTCTAGATAGATAAATAGATAGGTAGATAGATAGAATCCTAGATACATAGAATCCTGAATATATAGATAGAATCCTAGATAGATAGATAGATAGATAGAATCCTAGATAGATAGATAGATAGATAGATAGAATTCTAGATAGATAGATAGATGATAGATAGATAGAATCCTAGATAGATAGAATCCTAGATAGATAGATAGAATCCTAGATAGATAGATAGATAGATAGATAGATAGATAGAATCCTAGATAGATAGATAGATAGATAGATAGATAGATAGATAGAATCATAGATAGATAGCTAGATAGAATCATAGATATAATCCTAGAGAGATAGAATCCTAGATAGAATGATAGATAGAATCCTAGATAGATAGATAGATAGATAGATACATAGATAGAATCCTAGATAGATAGATAGAATCCTAGATAGATAGATAGATAGATAGATAGATAAAATCCTATATAGATATATAGAATCCTAGATAGATAGATAAAATCCTAGATAGAAAGATAGATAGAATCCTAGATAGATAGAGAGATGATAGATAGATAGATAGATAGAATCCTAGACAGATAGAATCTTAGATAGATAGATAGAATCCTAGATAGATAGATAGATAGATAGATAGATAGATAGATAGATAGATAGAATCCTAGATAGATAGATATATAGATGGATAGAATCATAGATAGATAGCTAGATAGAATCATAAATAGAATCCTAGATAGATAGAATCCTAGATAGATAGATAGATAGATAGAATCCTAGATAGATAGATAGAATCCTAGATAGATAGATAGATAGATAGAATCCTAGATGGATACATAGATATAATCCTAGATAGATAGATAGAATCCTAGATAGATAGATAGATAGATAGATAAAATCCTATATAGATATATAGAATCCTAGATAGATAGATAGATAGATAGAATCCTAGATAGAAAGATAGATAGATAGAATCCTAGATAGATAGAGAGATGATAGATAGATAGATAGATAGATAGAATCCTAGATAGATAGATAGAATTGTAGATAGATAGATATATAGATGGATAGAATCATAGATTAATAGCTAGATAGAATCATAGATAGAATCCTAGATAGATAGAATCATAGATAGATAGAATCCTAGATAGATAGATAGATAGATAGATAGATAGATAGATAGATAGATAGATAGATAGAATCCTAGATAGATAGAATCCTGAATAGATAGATAGAATCCTAGATAGATAGATAGATAGATAGATAGATAGATAGATAGATAGATAGATAGAATCCCAGGACGTGTACTCAGCCTTGTGGTAGGAAGGAGGATCAGGTTCTGAAATGTGCGGTGCAGTATCACGGCTACTGACACTGGCTACTGACACTTGACCGTGTGAAAGACAGAGTGTTTGTGGTGGTGCCAATCTGACTGGAAGCATTTTCCGCTATCCAAAAGACAACCTGTTGACACTGGTCTTGGTTCAAGAGCGGTGTACTGCTGCGGTCCCCAAGAATTTGGGACAGGACGTGCGAGCGACTAGATGTGGCCCTTTGTTGTGGCGAAATTAGAGCTTGCCCACGACCTCGGCCTCTGCCTGCACCACCATCACGTCCACTTCCTTGTTCCTTGCCAACGCCCTTGCGCATTTTGCAATGCTGTGCTGACGTGTATTCACTAGACTTGGGCGTTATATCCAAGTTTGTGCAAATCGTGCACCTGTACGTTGCCAACGACAGGCACACACGTGCGGTTTTTAAATGCAAGCACGGACGCACGAAGAACCTAACAGGTTTTAGGAGCAAAAATTAATGAGAACTCTGACACTATCAGCCATTGCTGACTGACGTGTATTATACACTACACTTGTGCGTTATATAATAGTTTGGTAAAAACGCACACAAGTGCACCTGTACGCTGCCACCGACAGGCACACACGTGCGGTTTTTAAATGCAAGCACGGACGCACTAAGAACCTAACAGGTTTTAGGAGCAAAAATTAATGAGAACTCTGACACTATCAGCCACTGGTGACTGACGTGTATTATACACTACACTTGTGCGTTATATAATAGTTTGGTAAAAACGCACACAAGTGCACCTGTACGCTGCCACCGACAGGCACACACGTGCGGTTTTTAAATGCAAGCACGGACGCACTAAGAACCTAACAGGTTTTAGGAGCAAAAATTAATGAGAACTCTGACACTATCAGCCACTGCTGACTGACGTGTATTATACACTACACTTGTGCGTTATATAATAGTTTGGTAAAAACGCACACAAGTGCACCTGTACGCTGCCACCGACAGGCACACACGTGCGGTTTTTAAATGCAAGCACGGACGCACTAAGAACCTAACAGGTTTTAGGAGCAAAAATTAATGAGAACTCTGACACTATCAGCCACTGCTGACTGACGTGTATTATACACTACACTTGTGCGTTATATAATAGTTTGGTAAAAACGCACACAAGTGCACCTGTACGCTGCCACCGACAGGCACACACGTGCGGTTTTTAAATGCAAGCACGGACGCACTAAGAACCTAACAGGTTTTAGGAGCAAAAATTAATGAGAACTCTGACACTATCAGCCACTGCTGACTGACGTGTATTATACACTACACTTGTGCGTTATATAATAGTTTGGTAAAAACGCACACAAGTGCACCTGTACGCTGCCACCGACAGGCACACACGTGCGGTTTTTAAATGCAAGCACGGACGCACTAAGAACCTAACAGGTTTTTAGGAGCGACAATTAATGAGAAGTCTGACACTATCTGGACTGTTTTAGACTGTGTACACCAGCCCCAGATATGATGAAGGCTGGTATACGGTCACCACTAGGAATGGCTATATACCCTGCCTGCCTGCCTGCCTGCCTGCCTGTATACTGCTACAATAGTCCTGACAAGGACTCTTCTGGTCACTAGCCTGTATTCCGACCTGGCTATACCCTGCCTGTATACAGCAAAAATAGTCCTGAGAAGGACTCTGCTACTGTACTCCGACCTGGCTATACCCTGCCTGCCTGTATACAACTAGAATAGTCCTGAGAAGGACTTTTGGTCACACTGTTTGCAGCCCTACTACGGAAATAGCTATAAAGGGCCGCAAACCTTTCCCTGAAGCAGCGACACTCTCCCTGCACTGACTGTCTGGATGGCTGTGAGCAGAGCACAGCGCGCCCGCCGGTATAAAGGCTCGGTCACGCTGTGCAGGCCGGCCAATCACTGCAATTCCACAACTAACAGGGCTGTGGCATTGCAGTGGTCTGCCAGCCAATCCCTGCATGAGGGCTGGCTCTCAAAAGAGCGCCAACATGCAGAAATGAAGACCACGAGTACAGCACGAGTATCGCGAGATTACTCGGTCCCCGCCGAGTAGCCCGAGTACAGTGATACTCGTGCGAGTACCGAGTAGTAAGAAGCATACTCGCTCATCACTAATAGATAGATAGAATCCTAGATAGATTGATAGAATCCTAGATAGATAGATAGATAGATAGATAGATAGATAGATAAAATCCTAGATAGATAGATAGAATCCTAGATAGATAGAGAGATGATATATAGATAGAGAGATAGAATCCTAGATAGATAGAATCCTAGATAGATAGATAGATAGAATCCTAGATAGATAGAGAGATAGATAGATAGATTCCTAGATAGATAGATAGATAGATAGATAGATAGATAGATAGATAGATAGAATTCTAGATGGATAGATAGATAGATAGAATAATAGATAGATAGATAGATAGATAGATAGATAGATAGATAGATAGATAGATAGACAGATAGAATCCTAGATAGATAGATAGATAGAATCCTAGATAGATAGATAGATAGATAGATAGATAGATAGATAGAATCCTAGATAGATAGATAGATAGATAGATATATAGATAGATAGATAGATAGATAGATAGATAGATAGATAGAATCCTAGATCGATAGATAAATACATAGATAGAATCCTAGATAGATATATAGATAGAATCCTAGATAGATAGATAGATAGATAGATAGAATCATAGATAGATAGATAGATAGATAGATAGATAGAATCCTAGGTTGATAGATATATAGATAGATAGATAGATATATAGATGGATAGAATCATAGATAGATAGCTAGATAGAATCATAGATAGAATCCTAGATAGATAGAATCCTAGATAGATAGATAGATAGATAGATAGATAGATAGAATCCTAGATAGATAGATAGAATCCTAGATAGATAGATAGATAGAATCCTAGATGGATACATAGATAGAATCCTAGATAGATAGATAGAATCCTAGATAGATAGATAGATAGATAGATAGATAGATAGATAGATAGATAGATAAAATCCTATATAGATATATAGAATCCTAGATAGATAGATAGATAGATAGATAGATAGATAGAATCTTAGATAGAAAGATAGATAGATAGAATCCTAGATAGATAGAGAGATGATAGATAGATAGATAGATAGAATCCTAGATAGATAGAATCCTAGATAGATAGATAGATAGATAGATAGATAGATAGAATCCTAGATAGATAGATAGATAGAATTGTAGATAGATAGATATATAGATGGATAGAATCATAGATAGATAGCTAGATAGAATCATAGATAGAATCCTAGATAGATAGAATCCTAGATAGATAGATAGAATCCTAGATAGATAGATAGATAGATAGATAGAATCCTAGATAGATAGAATCCTAGATAGATAGATAGAATCCTAGATAGATAGATAGATAGATAGATAGATAGATAGATAGAATCCCAGATAGATAGATAGATAGATAAATAGATAGAATCCTAGATAGATAGATAGAATCCTAGATAGATAGATAGATAGATAGATAGATAGAATTCTAGATAGATAGATAGATAGATAGAATTATAGATGGATAGATAGATAGATAGAATAATAGATAGATAGATAGATAGATAGATAGACAGATAGAATCCTAGATAGATAGATAGAATCCTAGATAGATAGATAGATAGATAGAATCCTAGATAGATAGATAGATAGATAGATAGAATTCTAGATCGATAGATACATACATAGATAGAATCCTAGATAGATATATAGATAGATAGATAGAATCCTAGATAGATAGATAGATAGATAGATAGGTAGATAGATAGATAGAATCATAGATAGATAGAATCCTAGATAGATACATATATAGATAGATAGATAGATAGATAGATAGATAGAATCATAGATAGATAGCTAGATAGAATCATAGATAGAATCATAGATAGATAGAATCATAGATAGATAGATAGATAGATATAATCATAGATATAATCATAGATAAATAGAATCATAGATAGATAGATCTATAGATAGATAGATAGATAGAATCCTAGATGGATAGATAGATAGAATCATAGAAAGATAGATAGATAGATAGATAGATAGATAGATGATAGCTAGATAGATAGATAGATAGATAGAATCCTAGATAGATAGAATCCTAGATAGATAGACAGAATCCTAGATAGATAATAATAATAATAATAATAATAATTTTATTCATTTATATAGCGCTATTAATTCCACAGCGCTTTACATACATTTGCAACACTGTCCCCATTGGGGCTCACAATCTAGAGTCCCTATCTGTATGTCTTTGGAGTGTGGGAGGAAACCGGAGTACCCGGAGGAAACCCACGCAAACACGGGGAGAACATACAAACTCCTTGCAGATGGTGTCCTTGGTGGGATTTGAACCCAGGACCCCAGCGCTGCAAGGCTGCAGTGCTAACCACTGAGCCACCGTGCCGCCCATATAGATAGATAGATAGATAGATAGATAGAATCCTAGATAGATAGATATATAGATAGATAGAATCATAGATAGATAGCTAGATAGAATCATAGATAGAATCATAGATAGATAGAATCATAGATAGATAGATAGATAGATAGATAGATAGATAGATAGATAAAATCCTAGATAGATAGATAGATAGATAGAATCCTAGATAGATAGATAGATAGATAGATAGAATCCTAGATGGATAGATAGATAGATAGAATCATAGATAGATAGATAGATAGATAGATAGATAGATAGATGATAGCTAGATAGATAGATAGATAGAATCCTAGATAGATAGAATCCTAGATAGATAGATAGATAGATAAAATCCTGGATAGATAGATAGAATCCTAGATAGATAGATAGAATCCTAGATAGATAGATAGATAGATAGAATCCTAGATAGATAGATAGATAGATAGATAGATAGATAGATAGATAGAATCCCATCACCACAAAGCTCTGATATATATACGCGAGCCAGATGAACCAGGACCCCTGGCACAGCTCTCCCAAACCCAACTGGACAAAATAACCAATCACAGCAGCCTGACAAGAACCAGAATCAGGAAGATGGTAGACGAGGGCCAGGAGAGGTATGTCAGTGACTGGAGGACTGACATCAACACCTCACAGAAACTGACCACGTACCAGAGACTACAGTGAGACTACAGACTGGCCCCATATCTGGAAAAACTCCCAGATCCCAGAGACTGCTGGACCCTGAGCCGATATAAAC
This sequence comes from Anomaloglossus baeobatrachus, assembly GCF_048569485.1. Lineage (NCBI taxonomy): Eukaryota > Metazoa > Chordata > Amphibia > Anura > Aromobatidae > Anomaloglossus > Anomaloglossus baeobatrachus. The sequence continues at coordinate 89,530,411 of NC_134363.1, read as the reverse complement.
TCAGTGCCCACAGTCTAGCCATCAAATCCGGCCGTCACAAGCAGAGCTACAAGCCCAGGGAGGACAGACTGTGCCAACACTGTGACCTAGAGGCCCTGGAGGATGAAACCCACTTCCTGCTACACTGCACCAAGTACTCAGCAGTGAGGGACACTCACTTCAGGAGACTCTCCCATCTCTTCCCAGATTTCAGCTCCATGAAGGAGGAAGAGAAAATATATATCCTGCTGGGGGAAGAAGAGAGCGCAGTGGAGATAGCAGCGCGGTATGTGAGCGAATGTCATACACTTCGAGAAAGAGAACTATGATAAGTCATGGACTTCCATAGCCCCCCATCCCAGATGTGGCCCCCCAATCCCCACCCTGGATATGCCCCAACCACCGTTACTACAGTCCCCACCCTGGATATGCCCCATCATAAGCCATGGACTTCCATAGCCCCCATCCTAGAAGTGCCCCCACAGTCCGCACCCTGGATGTGCCCCATCCATCCTTCCTACAGTCCCCACCCACCATCCCCACAGCCCCAGTCCCTAATGTACACTTGCTTTGGCAAAACTAATTTGTATATGGTCCTGCCAATAAAGCTTATTTGATTTGATTTGATTTGATAGATAGATAGATAGAATCCTACATAGATAGATATATAGATAGATAGAATCATAGATAGATAGCTAGATAGAATCATAGATAGAATCATAGATACATAGAATCATAAATAGATAGATAGATAGATGATAGCTAGATAGATAGAATCCTAGATAGATAGAATCCTAGATAGATAGATAGAATCCTAGATAGATAGATAGATAGATAGATAGATAGATAGATAGATAGATAGATAGAATCCTAGATAGATAGATAGCTAGATAGATAGATAGAATCCTAGATAGAATCCTAGATAGATAGATAGATAGAATCCTAGATAGATAGAATCCTAGATAGATAGATAGATAGATAGATAGAATCCTAGATAGATAGATAGATAGATAGAATCCTAGATAGATAGATAGATAGATAGATAGATAGATAGATAGATAGAATCCTAGATAGATAGATATATAGAATCATAGATAGATAGCTAGATAGAATCATAGATATAATCTTAGATAGATAGAATCCTAGATAGAATGATAGAATCCTAGATAGATAGATAGATGGATAGATAGAATCCTAGATGGATAGATAGAATCATAGATAGATAGATAGATAGATAGATAGATAGATAGATAGATAGATAGATAGATAGATAGATAGATAGATAGATAAAATCCTGGATAGATATATAGAATCCTAGATAGATAGATAGAATCCTAGATAGAAAGATAGATAGATAGAATCCTAGATAGATAGAGAGATGATAGATAGATAGATAGATAGAATCCTAGATAGATAGATAGATAGATAGATAGATAGAATCCTGGAAAGATAGATAGATAGATAGATAGATAGAATCCTAGATAGATAGATATATAGATGGATAGAATCATAGATAGATAGCTAGATAGAATCATAGATAGAATCCTAGATAGATAGAATCCTAGATAGATAGATAGATAGAATCCTAGATAGATAGATAGATAGATAGATAGAATCCTAGATAGATAGAATCCTAGATAGATAGATAGAATCCTAGATAGATAGATAGATAGATATATAGATATATAGATAGAATCCTAGATAGATAGATAGATAGAATCCTAGATAGATAGATAGATAGATAGATAGATAGATAGAATTCTAGATAGATAGAGAGATGATAGATAGATAGATAGATAGAATCCTAGATAGATAGAATCCTAATTAGATAGATAGAATCCTAGATAGATAGATAGATAGATAGAATCCTAGATAGATAGATAGATAGATAGAATCCTAGATAGATAGATAGATATATAGATAGATAGAATCATAGAAAGATAGCTAGATAGAATCATAGATATAATCCTAGATAGATAGAATCCTAGAAAGAATGATAGATAGAATCCTAGATAGATAGATAGATAGATAGATAGATAGATAGATAGATAGATAGATAGAATCCTAGATAGATAGATAGATAGATAGAATCCTAGATAGATAGATAGATAGATAGATAGATAGATAGATAGATAGATAGAATCCTAGATGGATAGATAGATAGAATCCTAGATCGATAGATATAATCCTAGATAGATAGATAGATAGATAGATAGATAGATAGATAGATACAATCCTGGATAGATAGATAGAATCCTAGATAGATAGATAGAATCCTAGATAGATAGATAGATAGAATCCTAGATAGATAGAGAGATGATAGATAGATAGATAGATAGATAGATAGATAGATAGATTCCTAGATAGATAGAATCCTAGATAGATAGATAGATAGAATCCTAGATAGATAGAGAGATAGATAGATTCCTAGATAGATAGATAGAATTCTAGATGGATAGATAAATAGATAGAATAATAGATAGATAGATAAAATCCTAGATAGATCGATAGATAGATAGAATCCTAGATAGATAGATAGATAGATAGATAGATAGATAGATAGATAGATAGATAGATAGATAGAATCCTAGATAGATAGAATCCTAGATAGATAGATAGAATCCTAGATAGATAGATAGATAGATAGATAGATAGATAGATAGATAGAATCCTAGATAGATAGATAGATAGATAGAATCCTAGATAGATAGATAGAATTCTAGATAGATAGATAGAATCCTAGATAGATAGAATCCTAGATAGATAGATAGAATCCTAGATAGATAGATAGATAGATAGATAGATAGATAGATAGATAGATAGAATCCTAAATAGATAGATAGATAGATAGATAGATAGATAAATATATAGATAGATAGAATCCTAGATAGATAGATATATAGATAGATAGAATCATAGATAGATAGCTAGATAGAATCAATAATATAATCCTAGATAGATAGAATCCTAGATAGAATGATAGAATCCTAGATAGATAGATAGAATCCTAGATAGATAGATAGAATCCTAGATAGATAGATAGATAGATAGATAGATAGAATCCTTGATGGATGCATAGATAGAATCCTAGATAGATAGATAAGCCAGGGAAGGAGTCTTGCGAGGATAATTTGCATATTCCCAATGCCTTCTGGGATAAGTGAAGAGTCACCGCGAGCTCAAGGAGAACCGGGTTTTGGCCGTTACAGCCGGAAGGAAGACTTCTGAAAGCCAGGGAAGGAGTCTTGCGAGGATAATTTGCATATTCCCAGTGCCTTCTGGGATAAGGGAAGAGTCACCGCGAGCTCAAGGAGAACCGGGTTTTGGCCGTTACAGCCGGAAGGAAGACTTCTGAAAGCCAGGGAAGGAGTCTTGCGAGGATAATTTGCATATTCCCAGTGCCTTCTGGGATAAGTGAAGAGTCACCGCGAGCTCAAGGAGAACCGGGTTTTGGCCGTTACAGCCGGAAGGAAGACTTCTGAAAACCGCGCGCCGCTAGTTTTAGCCTGTCTTCTTCATTGTGAGCGTGAGTGAGCAAAGTGTGAGCAAAAGTAAGTGTGAGTAGAATTGTTTGTATTTAGTTGTTTAATTACTTAACATTTGTTTAGTGCTATCCCCATTAGAAAATGTGCTCCACTATTGCTAATGCGATCCAGTGTACATCTTGTCTCATGTATGCAGTCCTTGAAAAGCCGTTCGAGGGTGCATACTGTTGTTCGAGATGTGAGCAAGTTGCACATTTGGAAGCCCAGATACTGGATCTAAATGAGCAGCTGGCAACTCTGAGATGCATTAGCAATATGGAAAGGAGTGTGCTGCTCACTGAGCAGCAGCTTGCTGGGTCAGATGTGGGGGAGGATCGTAGTAGGGAGCGGCAGGACGGTGAGGTAGGTAGCTGGGTGACAGTTAGAAAGGGGGGTAAAGGGAAAAGTGCTAGGAAGGCTAGTCCTGAACTGACACACCCCAATAGGTTTGCAAACTTGGCAGATGAGGGGGATGTCATTACAGGGGTAGCATTGCTGCAGCAAGGCATGACCTCTGAACGCCAGAGGAGTGTCTGCTCCAGTAAGGGGGGGAATAGGAGTGCAGGGCAGGCAAGACAGGTACTGGTAGTGGGGGACTCAATTATTAGGGGGACAGATAGGGCAATCTGTCACAAAGACAGGGATCGCCGAACAGTGTGTTGTCTTCCTGGCGCTCGAGTTCGGCACATCGCTGATCGGGTTGACAGATTACTGGGAGGGGCTGGGGAGGACCCAGCGGTCATTGTACACATTGGCACAAATGACAAAGTTAGAGGTAGGTGGAAGGTCCTTAAAGATGATTTCAGGGAATTAGGTTGTAAGCTTAAAGCATGGACCTCAAAGGTGGTATTTTCGGAAATACTACCTGTGCCACGAGCCACACTAGAGAGGCAAAGGGAGATCAGGGAGGTTAACAGGTGGCTCAGGAATTGGTGTAGGAAAGAGGGTTTTGGGTTCCTGGAGAATTGGGCCGACTTTTCAGTTGGCTACAGATTCTATGCTAGGGATGGGCTGCATCTTAATGGGGAAGGTGCAGCTCTGCTGGGGCAGAAAATGGCTAGAAGGTTGGAGGAGTGTTTAAACTAGGAATGGGGGGCGAGGGTATTCACTTTATAGAAGGGGAATGTAGTGCAGATAGTGACCAGGGCACAAGTAATGAAATTGGGGGTGGTACGGGGGGAAGGGTTAGGACAGTTAATACAGTAAGCAGGAATACAGGTACAGAGTCATACGTAACGTGCATGTACACTAATGCCCGAAGCCTCACAAATAAGGTGGAGGAATTAGAATTAATATTGTTGGAAGAAAATTATGATATAGTGGGGATATCAGAGACATGGCTGGATGAGAGCTATGACTGGGCTGTTAATTTACAGGGTTATAGCCTATTCAGGAATGACCGTACAAATAAGCGAGGGGGAGGTGTGTGTCTATATGTAAAATCATCCTTAAAACCCATCCTGCGTGACAACATATGTGAGGGTACTGAGAATGTAGAGTCCCTATGGGTGGAGATAAGGGGGGGGAGAATGAATAATAAAATACTGATAGGGGTGTGTTATAAGACGCCGAATATTATGGAAGAGGTAGAGAATCTCCTCATAAAGCAAATTGATAAAGCAGCGAGTCTCGGAGAGGTAATTATTATGGGGGACTTTAACTATCCTGATATAAATTGGGGAACAGAAACTTGCAGTTCCAGCAAAGGAAATAGATTTTTGATAACAATGAAAGATAATTACCTTTCACAAATGGTACAGGACCCCACAAGAGGGGGAGCACTACTAGACCTTGTACTAACCAATAGGCCAGACCGCATATCAAATATACAAGTTGGGGGTTACTTGGGGAATAGTGATCACAAAATAATAAGTTTTCATGTATTCTTTAGTAAGATGTCTAGTAGAGGGGCTACAAGGACACTAAACTTCAGGAAAGCAAATTTTAAACGGTTGAGAGATGATCTTAGTGCAATAAACTGGGATGATGTACTAAGTAATAAAAGTACACAAAGCAAATGGGAGACTTTTATGAGCATCCTGAATAGGGCTTGTGCAGAAAATATACCCTATGGGAACAAACATGCTAGAAATAGGAGGAAACCCCTATGGCTAAATAGAGCTGTAAGGGAAGCAATAAAAGAAAAACAGAAAGCCTTAAAAGAATTAAAGAGGGTAGGTAGTGATGAGGCATTATATAATTATAGAAAATTAAAAAAAATATGTAAAAAGCAAATTAAGTTAGCTAAGTTTGAGACAGAGAGACTCATTGCGAGAGAAAGTAAAAATAATCCTAAAATATTCTTTAACTACATAAACAGTAAAAAACTGAAAAGCGATAGTGTTGGCCCCCTTAAAAATAGTCTTGGTGAAATGGTGGAAGGGGATGAGGGTAAAGCCAACCTGCTGAATGACTTTTTTTCTACGGTTTTTATACAAGAAAATGCCATGGCAGATGACATGACCAGTGATACCATAAATTCACACTTGAATATTACCTGCTTAACCCAGCAGGAAGTACGCCGCCGCCTCGAAATCACTAAGGTTGACAAATCTCCGGGCCCGGATGGCATACACCCCAGAGTACTACAGGAATTGAGTTCTGTGATAGATAGACCATTATTTTTAATCTTCTCAGATTCCTTAATAACAGGGTCGGTACCGCAGGACTGGCGCATAGCAAATGTGGTGCCAATATTCAAAAAGGGGACAAAAACTGAGCCGGGAAATTATAGGCCGGTAAGTTTAACCTCTACGGTTGGTAAAATCCTTGAGGGTTTCTTGAGAGATGCTATATTGGAGTATCTCAAGAAAAATAACCTTATGACAGAGTATCAACATGGGTTTATGAGGGATCGATCCTGTCAAACTAATTTGATCAGCTTCTATGAAGAGGTAAGTTCAAGTCTGGACCAGGGAAATGCAGTGGATGTTGTGTATATGGACTTTTCAAAAGCTTTTGATACGGTGCCACACAAAAGGTTGGTACATAAAATGAGAATAATGGGGATAGGGGAAAATATGTGTAACTGGGTTAAAAACTGGCTAAGTGATAGGAAACAAAGGGTGGTTATTAATGGTACGTACTCGGACTGGGTCTCAGTTCATAGTGGGGTACCACAGGGGTCAGTATTGGGCCCACTTCTTTTCAACATATTTATAAATGACCTTGTTGGGGGCATGCGGAGTAGAATTTCAATATTTGCAGATGATACTAAACTCTGCAGGGTAATCAATACAGAGGAGGATAATTTTATATTACAGGGAGATTTATGTAAATTGGAGGATTGGGCTGAGAAGTGGCAATTGAAGTTTAATGTAGATAAATGTAAGGTCATGCACTTGGGTAGAGGAAATAACATTTATGATTATGTACTTAATGGTAGAACACTGGGTAAAACAGACACAGAAAAAGACTTGGGTGTATGGGTGGATGGTAAACTTCACTTTAGTGGACAGTGTCAGGCAGCTTCTGCCAGGGCTAATAAAATAATGGGATGTATTAAAAGAGGTATAAGTGTTCATGAAAAAAATATAGTTCTACCTCTGTACAAGTCACTAGTGCGACCACACTTAGAATACTGTGTACAATTCTGGTCACCGATATATAAGAAGGACAGAGCTGAACTGGAGAGGGTGCAGAGAAGAGCCACCAATATTATTAGAGGAATGGGTGGGCTGCAATACCAAGACAGGTTATTAAACTTGGGGTTATTTAGTTTGGAAAAACGAAGGCTTAGGGGGGATCTAATCACAATGTATAAATATATGAGGGGACAGTACAGAGACCTTTCCAAAGATCTTTTTACACCAAGGCCTGCGACTGGAACACGGGGGCATCCACTACGTCTTGAGGAAAGAAGGTTTAATCATAATCACAGACGAGGATTCTTTACTGTACGAGCAGTGAGACTATGGAACTCTCTGCCGCATGATGTTGTAATGAGGGATTCACTACTAACATTTAAGCAGAGCCTGGACGCCTTTCTTGAAAAATGTAATATTACCAGTTATGTATATTAGATTTTATGACAGGGTATTGATCCAGGGAACTAGTCTGATTGCCGGATGTGGAGTCAGGAAGGAAATTTTTTCCCCATTGGAACTTGTTTGCCACATTGGGGTTTTTTTTGCCTTCCTCTGGATCAACATGTTAGGCTACAGGTTGAACTAGATGGACTTAGAGTCTCCCTTCAACCTTAAAAACTATGATACTATGATACTATGATACTATGATACTATGATAGATAGAATCCTAGATAGATAGATAGATAGATAGATAGATAAAATCCTATATAGATATATAGAATCCTAGATAGATAGATAGAATCCTAGATAGAAAGATAGATAGATAGAATCCTAGATAGATAGATAGATAGATAGATAGAATCCTAGATAGATAGATATATAGATGGATAGAATCATAGATAGATAGCTAGATAGAATCATAGATAGAATCCTAGATAGATAGAATCCTAGATAGATAGATAGATAGATAGATAGATAGATAGATAGATAGATAGATAGATAGAATCCTAGATAGATAGATAGAATCCTAGATAGATAGATAGATAGAATCCTAGATGGATACATAGATAGAATCCTAGATAGATAGATAGAATCCTAGATAGATAGATAGATAGATAGATAAAATCCTATATAGATATATAGAATCCTAGATAGATAGATAGATAGATAGATAGAAAGAATCTTAGATAGAAAGATAGATAGATAGAATCCTAGATAGATAGATAGATAGAATCCTAGATAGATAGATAGATAGAATTGTAGATAGATAGATATATAGATGGATAGAATCATAGATAGATAGCTAGATAGAATCATAGATAGAATCCTAGATAGATAGAATCCAAGATAGATAGATAGAATCCTAGATAGATAGATAGATAGATAGATAGATAGATAGAATCCTAGATAGATAGAATCCTAGATAGATAGATAGAATCCTAGATAGATAGATAGATAGATAGATAGATAGAATCCCAGATAGATAGATAGATAAATAGATAGAATCCTAGATAGATAGATAGAATCCTAGATAGATAGATAGATAGATAGATAGATAGAATTCTAGATAGATAGATAGATGATAGATAGATAGATAGATAGAATTATAGATGGATAGATAAATAGATAGAATAATAGATAGATAGATAGATAGACAGATAGAATCCTAGATAGATAGATAGATAGAATCCTAGATAGATAGATAGAATCCTAGATAGATAGATAGATAGATAGATAGATAGATAGAATTCTAGATCGATAGATAAATACATAGATACAATCCTAGATAGATATATAGATAGATAGATAGAATCCTAGATAGATAGATAGATAGAATCATAGATAGATAGATAGATAGATAGATAGATAGAATCCTAGATAGATACATATATAGATAGATAGATAGATAGATAGATAGATAGATAGATAGATAGATAGAATCATAGATAGATAGCTAGATAGAAGCATAGATAGAATCATAGATAGATAGAATCATAGATAGATAGATAGAATCATAGGTAGATAGATAGATATAATCATAGATATAATCATAGCTAAAAAGAATCATAGATAGATAGATCTATAGATAGATAGATAGATAGATAGAATCCTAGATGGATAGATAGATAGAATCATAGAAAGATAGATAGATAGATAGATGATAGCTAGATAGATAGATAGATAGAATCCTAGATAGATAGAATCCTAGATAGATAGACAGAATCCTAGATAGATAGATAGATAGAAAGATAGATAGATAGATATATAGATAGAATCCTAGATAGATAGATATATAGATAGATAGAATCATAGATAGATAGCTAGATAGAATCATAGATAGAATCATAGATAGATAGAATCATAGATAGATAGATAGATAAAATCCTAGATAGATAGATAGATAGATAGATAGAATCCAAGATAGATAGATAGAATCCTAGATAGATAGATAGATAGATAGATAGAATCCTAGATAGATAGAATCCTAGATAGATAGATAGAATCCTAGATAGATAGATAGATAGATAGATAGATAGATAGATAGATAGAATCCCAGATAGATAGATAGATAGATAAATAGATAGAATCCTAGATAGATAGATAGAATCCTAGATAGATAGATAGATAGATAGATAGAATTCTAGATAGATAGATAGATGATAGATAGATAGATAGATAGATAGATAGAATTATAGATGGATAGATAGATAGATAGAATAATAGATAGATAGATAGATAGATAGACAGATAGAATCCTAGATAGATAGATAGATAGAATCCTAGATAGATAGATAGATAGATAGATAGATAGATAGATAGATAGATAGAATTCTAGATCGATAGATAAATACATAGATACAATCCTAGATAGATATATAGATAGATAGATAGAATCCTAGATAGATAGATAGATAGATAGATAGATAGAATCATAGATAGATAGATAGATAGATAGATAGATAGATAGATAGATAGATAGATAGATAGATAGATAGAATCCTAGATAGATACATATATAGATAGATAGATAGAATCATAGATAGATAGCTAGATAGAATCATAGATAGAATCATAGATAGATAGAATCATAGATAGATAGATAGAATCATAGGTAGATAGATAGATATAATCATAGATATAATCATAGATAAATAGAATCATAGATAGATAGATCTATAGATAGATAGATAGATAGAATCCTAGATGGATAGATAGATAGAATCATAGAAAGATAGATAGATAGATAGATAGATAGATGATAGCTAGATAGATAGATAGATAGAATCCTAGATAGATAGAATCCTAGATAGATAGACAGAATCCTAGATAGATAGATAGATAGATAGATAGATAGATAGAATCCTAGATAGATAGATATATAGATAGATAGAATCATAGATAGATAGCTAGATAGAATCATAGATAGAATCATAGATAGATAGAATCATAGATAGATAGATAGATAGATAAAATCCTAGATAGATAGATAGATAGAATCCTAGATAGATAGATAGATAGATAGATAGATAGATAGATAGATAGATAGATAGATAGATAGATAGATAGAATCCTAGATGGATAGATAGAATCATAGATAGATAGATAGATAGATAGATAGATGATAGCTAGATCGATAGATAGAATCCTAGATAGATAGAATCCTAGATAGATAGATAGATAGATAAAATCCTGGATAGATAGATAGAATCCTAGATAGATAGATAGAATCCTAGATAGATAGATAGATAGAATCCTAGATAGATAGATAGATAGATAGATAGAATCCCATCACCACAAAGCTCTGATATATATACGTGAGCCAGATGAACCAGGACCCCTGGCACAGCTCTCCCAAACCCAACTGGACAAAATAACCAATCACAGCAGCCTGACAAGAACCAGAATCAGGAAGATGGTAGACGAGGGCCAGGAGAGGTATGTCAGTGACTGGAGGACTGACATCAACACCTCACAGAAACTGACCACGTACCAGAGACTACAGTGAGACTACAGACTGGCCCCATATCTGGAAAAACTCCCAGATCCCAGAGACCGCAGGACCCTGAGCCGATATAGACTCAGTGCCCACAGTCTAGCCATCAAATCCGGCCGTCACAAGCAGAGCTACAAGCCCAGGGAGGACAGACTGTGCCAACACTGTGACCTAGAGGCCCTGGAGGATGAAACCCACTTCCTGCTACACTGCACCAAGTACTCAGCAGTGAGGGACACTCACTTCAGGAGACTCTCCCATCTCTTCCCAGATTTCAGCTCCATGAAGGAGGAAGAGAAAATATATATCCTGCTGGGGGAAGAAGAGAGCGCATTGGAGATAGCAGCGCGGTATGTGAGCGAATGTCATAGACTTCGAGAAAGAGAACTATGATAAGTCATGGACTTCCATAGCCCCCCATCCCAGATGTGGCCCCCCAATCCCCACCCTGGATATGCCCCAACCACCGTTACTACAGTCCCCACCCTGGATATGCCCCATCATAAGCCATGGACTTCCATAGCCCCCATCCTAGAAGTGCCCCCACAGTCCCCACCCTGGATGTGCCCCATCCATCCTCCCTATAGTCCCCACCCACCATCCCCACAGCCCCAGTCCCTAATGTACACTTGCTTTGGCAAAACTAATTTGTATATGGTCCTGCCAATAAAGCTTATTTGATTTGATTTGATTTGATAGATAGATAGATAGAATCCTACATAGATAGATATATAGATAGATAGAATCATAGATAGATAGCTAGATAGAATCATAGATAGAATCATAGATAGATAGAATCATAAATAGATAGAAAGATAGATAGATAGATAGATAGATAGATAGATGATAGCTAGATAGATAGAATCCTAGATAGATAGAATCCTAGATAGATAGATAGAATCATAGATAGATAGATAGATAGATAGATAGATAGATAGATAGATAGATAGATAGATAGATAGATAGATAGATAGAAAGATAGATAGATAGAATCCTAGATAGATAGATAGATAGAATCCTAGATAGAATCCTAGATAGATAGATAGATAGATAGATAGATAGATAGAATCCTAGATAGATAGAATCCTAGATAGATAGATAGATAGAATCCTAGATAGATAGATAGATAGATAGATAGATAGATAGATAGATAGAATCCTAGATAGATAGATAGATAGATAGATAGATAGAAAGAATCCTAGATAGATAGATATATAGAATCATAGATAGATAGCTAGATAGATTCATAGATATAATCTTAGATAGATAGAATCCTAGATAGAATGATAGAATCCTAGATAGATAGATGGATAGATAGAATCCTAGATGGATAGATAGATAGAATCCTAGATAGATAGATAGATAGATAGATAGATAGATAGATAGATAAAATCCTGGATAGATATATAGAGTCCTAGATAGATAGATAGATAGAATCCTAGATAGAAAGATAGATAGATAGAATCCTAGATAGATAGAGAGATGATAGATAGATAGATAGAATCCTAGATAGATAGATAGATAGAATCCTAGATAGATAGATAGATAGAATCCTAGATAGATAGATATATAGATGGATAGAATCATAGATAGATAGCTAGATAGAATCATAGATAGAATCCTAGATAGATAGAATCCTAGATAGATAGATAGATAGATAGATAGATAGATAGATAGATAGATAGATAGATAGATAGATAGATAGATAGAATCCTAGATAGATAGAATCCTAGATAGATAGATAGAATCCTAGATAGATAGATAGATAGATAGATAGAATCCTAGATAGATAGATAGATAGAATTCTAGATAGATAGAATCCTAGATAGATAGATAGATAGATAGAATCCTAGATAGATAGATAGATACATAGATAGATAGATAGATAGATAGAATTCTAGATAGATAGATAGATAGATAGATAGATAGATAGATAGATAGATAGATAGATAGATAGAATCCTAGATAGATAGATATATAGATAGATAGAATCATAGAAAGATAGCTAGATAGAATCATAGATATAATCCTAGATAGATAGAATCCTAGAAAGAATGATAGATAGAATCCTAGATAGATAGATAGATAGATAGATAGAATCCTAGATAGATAGATAGATAGATAGATAGAATCCTAGATAGATAGATAGATAGATAGATAGATAGAATCCTAGATGGATAGATAGATATAATCCTAGATAGATAGATATAATCCTAGATAGATAGATAGATAGATAGATAGATAGATAGATAAAATCCTGGATAGATAGATAGAATCCTAGATAGATAGATAGAATCCTAGATAGATAGAGAGATGATAGATAGATAGATAGAATCCTAGATAGATAGAATCCTAGATAGATAGATAGATAGATAGATAGAATCCTAGATAGCTAGAGAGATAGATAGATAGATTCCTAGATAGATAGATAGATAGAATTCTAGATGGATAGTTAGATAGATAGAATAATAGATAGATAGATAAAATCCTAGATAGATCGATAGATAGATAGAATCCTAGATAGATAGATAGATAGATAGAATCCTAGAGAGATAGATAGAATTCTAGATAGATAGATAGATAGATAGAATCCTAGATAGATAGATAGAATCCTAGATAGATAGATAGATAGATAGAATCCTAAATAGATAGATAGATAGATAGATAAATAGATAGATAGATAGATAGATAGATAGATAGAATCCTAGATAGATAGATATATAGATAGATAGAATCATAGATAGATAGTGTTACGGTTGCTGCGAGCACTGGAGACTATGTCCAGATTTCTTGCTACTGCACATGTGCGAGCGCTGGAGACTAAGTCCAGATTTCTTGCTACTGCACATGTGCGAGCGCTGGAGACTAAGTCCAGATTTCTTGCTACTGCACATGTGCGAGCGCTGGAGACTAAGTCCAGATTTCTTGCTACTGCACATGTGCGAGCGCCGGAGACTAAGTCCAATCTTGGAGCCATTGCACATGTGCGGGTGACATCATCGCTGACACGAGGTCACATGTCTCTGACACCTTCTATGCCGATTGGTCGCTGGTCATGTGCTTGTGACGTCTTGCTCGGTGATAGGCCAGCATGACGTCACTCCTGTCGTTCTGGAAGCGGATTGGCTCTGGTGTCCTCCATCTTGGATGAGGCACAGAGTCTATATAAGACCCTGACACACGCCGCATGGTGCTCAGTCCTCTTGGTTCATGCATATGAGTAGACGCTCTGTGCGCGTTCCTCTAGGCATTCCTCTGTCTATGCTAGGTGAGCGCTACCGGCAGGGTAGCGTTCTTATACCTTACAGCTTCGGCTGCTGTCCGTATCCTTACCTCTTAGGGGAGCGGACATAGGCAGGTGCCTGAGGCACATGGTCTGGCTGGGCCTTGTGATTGTACTCGTAGGTGGACGTTGCCGCTAGGGTAACGTTCCTTGTACTGCGTCTGGCAGTTGTTCGTATCCTCGCACACTAGGGGAGCGAACAGAGGTAGGAGCTTTGTGCGGCTTACGCTGCTGTTCGTCTCTTTTGCACCACTAGAAGAGCGGACCTAGGCAGGTGCCATATCTAGTGGTTCGTGTCCTCGCACACTAGTGGAGCGAACGCAGGTAGGAGCTTTGTGCGGCTTACGCTGCTGTTCGTCTCTTTTGCACCACTAGAAGAGCGGACCTAGGTAGGTGCCATTTCGCACACATTGCCTTTGTCTCTGTGATTATTAACAGAGATCATTCCACACACCCTCCAAGTAAGGGAGGAATTGCTTTACTTTCTTATTATATCCTTCTGTGAGTTAACAGAGGTATTGCACTCTGCCATAGTCTGCAGCAAAGTCTTTGCACGGTGGACCCTGACTGTCTGATACTCCTTTCGGTTATTATCAGACAGCCCCCCGTAACATTAGGACTGAGCCAAGGGTCTGGCAGTTATGGCAGAATATCAGCAGTTACACCGTTACGTACAAGTACTTGAGTCACGGCTCAAGAGTATAGAGGATAAACCTCAGACCATGGTGACATCTGCACATGATCCTCGACTTGCTCTACCAAACAGATATTCTGGCGATGCCAGATCATGTCGTGGTTTCATTAGTCAGTGTCAGATACACCTAGAGGTTAACTCTTCTCGCTTCTCTACAGAGAGGTCCAGAGTAGGCTTTATCATCTCCTTACTTCAGGACAAAGCCTTAGAATGGGCGACTCCCCTATGGGAGCGCTCTGATGTGGTTACTCTGAGACATCAAGACTTTCTTGATGCTCTTAAGGCGGTATTCATGGGTCCGCAGGTTACCCATGATGCGGCCCTGAGACTGTTAGATCTATCTCAGGGTTCGTTATCCACTAGTTCTTATGCCATTGCTTTTAGAACTCTGGTGGCAGAACTAGATTGGCCAGAGAAGGTGTTGATTCCTATCTTCTGGAGAGGGTTGGCTGGCTATGTCAAGGATGCCCTTGCTACTCGTGAAGTCCCTGCTTCTCTGGAGGACTTGATCACAGTAGCAACGAGGATCGATGTACGCCATAAGGAACGTAGACTCGAGGTCTCTTCCTCACGCCCTAAGCATCGGGCTATTCCAGTTGTTGAGGGTCCACTACCATCTTCCTCAGCATCTGAAACATCTCCCACTCCTATGGAGTTAGGTCATACGTTCTCCAGACTACGCAAGTCTGGTCCTCCTATATGTTACGTATGTCGTCAGGCTGGGCACTATGCCAACAAGTGTCCTCGTCGTCAGGGAAACTCCCTGGCCTAGTAACCATTAGAGGGGGGTTACTAGAGACGTCTTCTGCACCCTCTAAGTGTTGTATCCCAGGTCAGCTCTCGTTATCTGAGAATACATGGCCTATTATGGCTTTTGTGGATTCCGGAGCTGACGGGACTTTTGTGTCCTCAGGATTTGTAAAGGGACACAATATTCCCTCTATCATGTTAGAGGCGCCTATTCCTGTCCGTGTTGTTAATGGAACTATGTTGTCTGACTCCATTACATTGAGGACAGTTCCCTTGCGCCTTTCCCTGTCTCAGGGTCACATAGAGGAGATTTCTTTTCTTGTTTTGCCTGAGGGTATAGACGACGTCCTTCTGGGTCTTCCATGGCTTCGGACTCATGCTCCTCACATTGACTGGGAGTCTGACAGCATTATTAGTTGGGGTTCGAAATGTCAGTCCCGATGTCTTCCCTTACCACCTAAGGTCGTTGCAGTTGCATCAACTGATCTCTCTCCCATACCTACACCCTATTTGGATTTCGCTGACGTGTTCTCCAAACAGGGTGCTGAGGTTCTTCCACCCCATAGGCCGTATGACTGTGCCATAGACCTTATCCCAGGTTCGGTTCCACCTAAAGGCAGGGTTTACCCACTGTCGATACCTGAGTCGGAGGCCATGTCGACCTATATAAGAGAGAGCTTAGAGAAGGGGTTCATTCGTAAGTCTGTCTCTCCCGCGGGAGCTGGGTTTTTCTTTGTTCGGAAGAAAGAGGGTGATTTGCGTCCCTGCATAGATTACAGGGGTCTCAACGCAATCACAATAAAGAACAAATACCCATTACCTTTAATTTCGGAGCTCTTTGACAGACTGAGAGGAGCTCAAGTTTTTACGAAGTTGGATCTGCGGGGTGCGTATAACTTGGTACGAATTCGAAAGGGTGACGAATGGAAGACCGCTTTTAACACCCGAGACGGTCACTATGAATACCTCGTCATGCCTTTTGGGTTATGTAATGCACCCGCAGTATTTCAGGACTTCGTAAATGATGTGTTCAGGGATTTACTGTTATCCTCAGTAGTGGTGTATCTGGACGACATCCTGATTTTTTCTCCTGATCTGGAGACTCATCGTCAGGATGTCGTTCGTGTCCTTTCCCGTTTAAGGGAGCACTCATTGTTTGCTAAACTCGAGAAATGTGTATTCGAGCAGTCCTCATTGCCTTTTTTGGGTTACATTATCTCACAAGAGGGTCTGGCTATGGATCCTGCGAAGCTCTCTGCTGTCCTGCAATGGTCCGAACCTCATTCCTTGAAGGCGGTGCAACGCTTCTTAGGATTTATAAATTATTACAGGCAGTTCATACCCCATTTTTCTACTTTGGTGGCCCCTTTGGTGGCCTTGACTAAGAAAGGTGCTAATCCCAAAGCCTGGTCTACTGAGACATCTCAGGCTTTTGAGGCAGTAAAAAGACACTTTTCAACTGCTCCCGTTCTTCAAAGACCAGATGAGAGTAAGCCCTTCCTCTTAGAGGTTGATGCCTCTTCAGTGGGTGCTGGTGCGGTCTTGTATCAAAAGAACGGTGCAGGTAGAAAAAGGCCGTGTTTCTTCTTTGCTAAAACCTTTTCACCGGCAGAGAGAAACTATACCATTGGGGATAGGGAACTGCTCGCCTTGAGATTAGCCTTGGAGGAGTGGCGTCACTTGCTGGAAGGAGCGAAACATCCTTTCCAGGTCTATACAGACCATAAGAATCTGACGTACTTACAAACCGCTCAGCGTCTGAATCCTCGCCAAGCCCGCTGGTCCTTGTTTTTCTCCCGCTTTCACTTCTCCATCAACTATTTGTCTGGGAGTAAGAATAACAAGGCAGACGCCCTGTCTCGCTCTATGCTTTCTACCCAGGAAGAGATTGACGAACCTCGTCTTATCCTTCCCTCCAGGGTTTTTCATACGCTCTCTCCTGTGACGTTAGACCAAATCCCACCGGGCAAGACATTTGTTCCGCCTGATCGACAGAATGATATACTGTCATGGGCCCACACCTCAAAGGTGGGTGGGCATTTTGGTATTAGGCGGACACGAGAGTTACTGGAGAGGTGGTATTGGTGGCCACACTTAGCCAGCCACGTCAAGAGATATGTCGGTTCCTGCTACTCGTGTGCTCGCAACCGTCCATTACGGCAGAGACCGGCTGGGCTCTTGCATCCTTTACCAGTGCCAGATAGACCATGGGAGGTGGTAGGCATGGACTTTGTGGGTGATCTTCCATGTTCACAGGGACATAGATTTGTGTGGGTCATTACGGACCATTTCTCCCGGATGGTTCATCTCGTACCGTTATCGAGAATCCCATCTTCCAGGGTACTAGCCAAACTATTCCTCAAGCATGTCTTTAGGCTTCACGGGATGCCAGATCGTATCATTTGTGATAGAGGCCCGCAATTTACTTCCCGTTTCTGGCGAGATCTTTGTAGCCTTCTGCAAATTGAGTTGAATCTCTCTTCGGCATACCATCCGGAGACTAATGGTTTGGTTGAACGTACCAATCAATCTATGATTATATACCTTCGACACTTTGTTGCTGAGAACCACGATAACTGGTCCTCCCTCCTACCCTGGGCAGAATTTGCCCTTAACAATTCTCTGGCTGAGGCCACTGGGCAGACACCGTTCGTACTCAATAATGGGCAACACCCTAGGGTACCGGTACCGTTTCCCGCTGCTGCACCTCCTCCTCTTGTGGCCGACTGGGCAACTAATGCCAGAGAGGTTTGGGATCGGACTCAAGAGTCGATCCAAGCAGCTAAGGACCGTATGAAGACGGTGTCCGATCGGTTTCGTCGCCCGGCTCCTGTCTTTTCTCCAGGGGACTTTGTGTGGCTCTCTGCAAAACACGTGAGACTTAGAGTGAGCTCTGTCAAATTTGCTCCTCGCTTCCTGGGTCCTTATGAGGTTCTTCGACAGGTAAATCCTGTAGTCTATCAATTGAAGTTACCTGTCCATCTTAGGATTCATGACAAATTCCATGTCTCACTCCTAAAGCCGGCTATTTTACCTCACGCTCGTGAAGTGCACTCTCCTGCCTCTGATTCCTCTCGCTCTAGCTATGAGGTATGAGCCATAGTTGGTTCTAAGATGGTTAGAGGGCGCAGGTTCTTCTTGATAGATTGGGAGGGCTATGGCCCGGAACATCGCTCTTGGGAGCCTGAGGAGGCTGTCCATGCTCCCGACTTAGTTGCCGATTATCTGCGTCGCCGGGAGGGGGGCCCTTGAGGGGGAGGTACTGTTACGGTTGCTGCGAGCACTGGAGACTATGTCCAGATTTCTTGCTACTGCACATGTGCGAGCGCTGGAGACTAAGTCCAGATTTCTTGCTACTGCACATGTGCGAGCGCTGGAGACTAAGTCCAGATTTCTTGCTACTGCACATGTGCGAGCGCTGGAGACTAAGTCCAGATTTCTTGCTACTGCACATGTGCGAGCGCCGGAGACTAAGTCCAATCTTGGAGCCATTGCACATGTGCGGGTGACATCATCGCTGACACGAGGTCACATGTCTCTGACACCTTCTATGCCGATTGGTCGCTGGTCATGTGCTTGTGACGTCTTGCTCGGTGATAGGCCAGCATGACGTCACTCCTGTCGTTCTGGAAGCGGATTGGCTCTGGTGTCCTCCATCTTGGATGAGGCACAGAGTCTATATAAGACCCTGACACACGCCGCATGGTGCTCAGTCCTCTTGGTTCATGCATATGAGTAGACGCTCTGTGCGCGTTCCTCTAGGCATTCCTCTGTCTATGCTAGGTGAGCGCTACCGGCAGGGTAGCGTTCTTATACCTTACAGCTTCGGCTGCTGTCCGTATCCTTACCTCTTAGGGGAGCGGACATAGGCAGGTGCCTGAGGCACATGGTCTGGCTGGGCCTTGTGATTGTACTCGTAGGTGGACGTTGCCGCTAGGGTAACGTTCCTTGTACTGCGTCTGGCAGTTGTTCGTATCCTCGCACACTAGGGGAGCGAACAGAGGTAGGAGCTTTGTGCGGCTTACGCTGCTGTTCGTCTCTTTTGCACCACTAGAAGAGCGGACCTAGGGAGGTGCCATATCTAGTGGTTCGTGTCCTCGCACACTAGTGGAGCGAACGCAGGTAGGAGCTTTGTGCGGCTTACGCTGCTGTTCGTCTCTTTTGCACCACTAGAAGAGCGGACCTAGGTAGGTGCCATTTCGCACACATTGCCTTTGTCTCTGTGATTATTAACAGAGATCATTCCACACACCCTCCAAGTAAGGGAGGAATTGCTTTACTTTCTTATTATATCCTTCTGTGAGTTAACAGAGGTATTGCACTCTGCCATAGTCTGCAGCAAAGTCTTTGCACGGTGGACCCTGACTGTCTGATACTCCTTTCGGTTATTATCAGACAGCCCCCCGTAACAGATAGCTAGATAGAATCATTGATATAATCCTAGATAAATAGAATCCTAGATAGAATGATAGAATCCTAGATAGATAGATAGAATCCTAGATAGATAGATAGAATCCTAGATAGATAGATAGAATCCTAGATAGATAGATAGAATCCTAGATAGATAGATAGATAGATAGAGTCCTAGATGGATACATAGATAGAATCCTAGATAGATAGATAGAATCCTAGATAGATAGATAGATAGATAGATAGAAAGATAGATAGATAAAATCCTATATAGATATATAGAATCCTAGATAGATAGATAGATAGAATCCTAGATAGAAAGATAGATAGATAGAATCCTAGATAGATAGAGAGATGATAGATAGATAGATAGATAGATAGAATCCTAGATAGATAGAATCCTAGATAGATAGATAGATAGAATCCTAGATAGATAGATAGATAGATAGATAGATAGATAGAATTGTAGATAGATAGATATATAGATGGATAGAATCATAGATAGATAGCTAGATAGAATCATAGATAGAATCCTAGATAGATAGAATCCTAGATAGATAGAATCCTAGATAGATAGATAGAATCCTAGATAGATAGATAGATAGATAGATTGATGGTTGATGGTTGCTCAC
This sequence comes from Anomaloglossus baeobatrachus, assembly GCF_048569485.1. Lineage (NCBI taxonomy): Eukaryota > Metazoa > Chordata > Amphibia > Anura > Aromobatidae > Anomaloglossus > Anomaloglossus baeobatrachus. Next base: position 89,509,618 of record NC_134363.1, on the reverse strand, counting down.
TCACCCCAGTCTCACAAGCTCGTTGCCTTGGAGTAACCCTCGACTCTGCTCTATCCTTCAAGCCACACATCCAAGCCCTCTTCAACTCATGCCGATTACAACTCAAAAATATCTCCCGGATCCGTGCTTTCCTTAACCAAGAATCTTCAAAAACATTAGTGCATGCCCTCATCATCTCCCGCCTCGACTACTGCAACCTCCTGCTCTCTGGCCTCCCTTCCAACACTCTTGCACCCCTCCAATCTATCCTAAACTCTGCAGCCCGCTTAATCCACCTCTCCCCTCGCTACTCCCCAGCCTCGCCACTCTGCCAATCCCTTCACTGGCTTCCCATCGCCCAACGACTCCAGTTCAAAACATTAACCATGACATACAAAGCCATGCACAACCTGTCTCCTCCCTACATCTGTGACCTAGTCTCCCAGTACCTACCTGCACGCAACCTTAGATCCTCACAAGATCTCCTTCTCTGCTCCTCTCTTATTTCCTCTTCCCACAATCGTGTACAAGATTTCTCCCGTGCATCCCCCATACTCTGGAACGCTCTACCTCAGCACATCAGACTCTCCACTACCGTGGAAAACGTCAAGAGGAACCTCAAGACCCACCTCTTCCAACAAGCCTACAACCTACAATAGCCCTCAGCCCAGTAGACCACTGCGCAACCAGCTCTGTCCTCACCTATTGTACCATCACCCATTCCCTGTAGACTGTGAGCCCTCACGGGCAGGGTTCTCTCTCCTCCTATACCAGTCTGTCTTGTACTGTTAATGATTGTTGTACGTATACCCTCTTTCACTTGTAAAGCGCCATGGAATAAATGGCGCTATAATAATAAATAATAATAAATAATAATAATAATAATAGATAGAATCCTAGATAGATAGAATCCTAGATAGATAGATAGAATCCTAGATAGATAGATAGATAGATAGATAGATAGATAGATAGATAGAATCCCAGACAGATAGATAGATAGATAGATAGATAAATAGATAGAATCCTAGATAGATAGAATCCTAGATAGATAGATAGAATCCTAGATAGATAGATAGAATCCTAGATAGATAGATAGATAGATAGATAGAATCCTAGATAGATAGATAGATAGATAGATAGATAGAATTCTAGATAGATAGAATCCCAGATAGATAGATAGATAGATAGATAGAATCCTAGATAGATAGATAGATACATAGATAGATAGATAGATAGATAGATAGATAGAATCCTAGATAGATAGATATATAGATAGATAGAATCATAGAAAGATAGCTAGATAGAATCATAGATATAATCCTAGATAGATAGAATCCTAGAAAGAATGATAGATAGAATCCTAGATAGATAGATAGATAGATAGATAGAATCCTAGATAGATAGATAGATAGATAGAATCATAGGTAGATAGATAGATAGATAGATAGAATCCTAGATGGATAGATAGATATAATCCTAGATAGATAGATATAATCCTAGATAGATAGATAGATAGATAGATAGATAAAATCCTGGATAGATAGATAGAATCCTAGATAGATAGATAGAATCCTAGATAGATAGATAGAATCCTAGATAGATAGATAGATAGAATCCTAGATAGATAGAGAGATGATAGATAGATAGATAGAATCCTAGATAGATAGAATCCTAGATAGATAGAATCCTAGATAGATAGAGAGATAGATAGATAGATTCCTAGATAGATAGATAGATAGAATTCTAGATGGATAGTTAGATAGATAGAATAATAGATAGATAGATAAAATCCTAGATAGATCGATAGATAGATAGAATCCTAGATAGATAGATAGATAGATAGAATCCTAGATAGATAGAATCCTAGATAGATAGATAGAATCCTAGATAGATAGATAGATAGATAGATAGAATCCTAGATAGATAGATAGATAGAATCCTAGATAGATAGATAGAATTCTAGATAGATAGATAGATAGATAGAATCCTAGATAGATAGAATCCTAGATAGATAGATAGAATCCTAGATAGATAGATAGATAGATAGATAGAATCCTAAATAGATAGATAGATAGATAGATAGATAGATAGATAGATAGATAAATAGAAAGATAGATAGATAGATAGATAGAATCCTAGATAGATAGATATATAGATAGATAGAATCATAGATAGATAGCTAGATAGAATCATTGATATAATCCTAGATAAATAGAATCCTAGATAGAATGATAGAATCCTAGATAGATAGATAGAATCCTAGATAGATAGATAGAATCATAGATAGATAGATAGATAGATAGATAGATAGATAGATAGAATCCTTGATGGATGCATAGATAGAATCCTAGATAGATAGATAGAATCCTAGATAGATAGATAGATAGATAGATAGATAAAATCCTATATAGATATATAGAATCCTAGATAGATAGATAGAATCCTAGATAGAAAGATAGATAGATAGAATCCTATCCAATCCAAAGACATACATATAGGGACTCTAGATTGTGAGCCCCAATGGGGACAGTGTTGCCAATGTATGTAAAGTGCTATGGAATTAATGGCGCTATATAAATGAATAAAATTATTATATTATTATAATTATTATAATCCTAGATAGATAGATAGATAGATAGATAGAATCCTAGATAGATAGATATATAGATGGATAGAATCATAGATAGATAGCTAGATAGAATCATAGATATAATCCTAGATAGATATAATCCTAGATAGATAGATAGATAGATAGATAGATAGATAGAATCCTAGATAGATAGATAGAATCCTAGATAGATAGATAGATAGAGTCCTAGATGGATACATAGATAGAATCTGTCATGTAGAACTATTGAAGGGTCTCCATCCCCCTCCTGTCCACCATCAGCCAGAGATCGTCATGACGATTATCTGATTGGCCTGGAAGCTTAAGGTATTTATGACTTTGGGTGATGGTAGAAGAAAAGCCAAAAGCTGCAGAGAAAGACAGTTCTTTGTAATATTGGCGGGAAAACTCCCAAAGCAGGTTTTGAAGTGCGACTTTAATGCTAGAAAGATGAAAAACACATTGCCAGAATCCCTGCTTCGTGCGGAACCCAGCGCACCGTCTCACCTGACGAGGAGATCGACAGAATCACGACAAATTAGTATTGGCCAGTAAAATTGTGCTAGAGGTGTTGTGTTTGGTATCAATGTAACTGTAAAATCGAGATATTAAATATGACGCTAATATCTTTCACCTGTGTGACCCAGGAGCAAAGATATGAAAAACCCTAGAATTATGGAACTCTGTGAACATCAGAGCACAGCCCACAAGTGACTGTAAAATGATGTCACAGGCAAGGGGGGCTAGCAAGAGCATAAGAGACAGTTCCTGTCTGGGGGGGCGCAGTCAGCACGAGGAGGGCATCATGAAGGGTGATGCTGGCCGATTCTAACATCTCTTGGAGACCCTCCCTCCATAAGCAGACGTCACTTCTATGGCAGAAGCTTAGTAAGTTTCACGTTTATACCTTTTATTTTATGTAACTGTTATGCCGTAATGTGTATTGTTCCCTTTTGTAAATTCCTGTATATTCTTTAAACACTGCCTATTTTCGGATTAAATATATAAAAATTTAAGAGTTTCTTTCCTTATGCTTTATATACGAATCCAAAACCCCGAAGGGCCTTATGCTATCTGAAACGGGTCCCCAGCTACCTGTAGAAAGTCTGGGTGGTGGCAGCGTAATTGTTATTGCATAGAATTATTGGAGTGCTATCATTAAGGGTACCGAGGTATATAAATATTCCATTAGCAGGAATCAGAGATATACATTTACCCTTGCTGTGAGACCTCCAATATTTGGCATTATCAGCTCAGCAGCCTCATCTTATGCATTGTCCTGCAGTACCAAAAGTGGCCTGCAGACAAGGGGGGCGCTAGAGAGTAGTCGTGTGTAACAAATCAGTGAACAGCTGCGGATTTCTGAGGGACTTCCCCGGCTGTTCGTGACAAATTGGTGGCAAGCGGTGGGATATATAAAGCATTAGTGATCTGGTTTGAGCAATCATCCCTGTCACTAAAAACTTGCAAAAGTTTTGAGGATTGAACTCAGTGTTTAAATATACCTGGAACAATACTGTACGTGTAGCAGTTACCCCCTCCCTTCTCTCTTGTTTTCTATCCTATCTTTTATTTGGCAATTATGGAGGCTGTGTCAGAAGCCTGGTACAATCAGCAGAAGAAGGAAGTTCTTGCTGCACTCTGCAGATCCAAGTTGATTGATGGCCATGGCAAAACGAGGCAGGACCTCATTAAAGAACTTTTACAATGGGACGCAGAGCACGTTCATTCCCCCAGTGCTGGAGAAGAGGAGGCAAGCCAAGCCCAGGATAGTGCTTCTGCAGAGTCCCCACCATCAACTGCAAGCCAGAGCAGTGACCGAGGCAACATGGACTCTTTCCTGAAGATGGCTCTACAACAATTCGCTGCAGATGACCGGCAGGGACGGCTAAGCCTCATTCAGCAATATCGAGAGGCTGAGAGAGCCGAGCGAGAGGCTGAGAGAGCCGAGCGAGAGGCTGAGAGAGCCGAGCGCCAGGCTCAGGCCGAGCGAGAGGCTGAGAGAGCCGAGCGAGAGCGCCAAGCCCAGAGAGACCATGAATTGAATATCCTCAAAGCCCGGCAGCAGACATCTTCCTCACTAAACGGTGAGTCCAATAATGCCAGCAGCTTTAAGCCCCGACCGGAGCACTTTCTTGTGATGGAAAAGGACGGGGATTTGGACACCTTTCTGAGGGGATTTGAAAAGACTTGCTTGCAGTACCAGTTGCCCTCAACACAATGGGCACAATACTTAACCCCAGGGCTGCGAGGCAAGGCCCTGGACGCGTTTGCCAGTCTCCCTCAAGAGCAGAGTGGAGACTATGGGGCCATAAAGCAGGCCCTAGTACGGAAGTATCAGCTGACTCCGGAGGTGTACCGAAAAAAATTCCGGACCCTCCAGCTCGGACCTCATGACAGCTACAGCGATTTGGAGGGTGGGCTCCAGCGCACCTTTGACCAGTGGATCCAAGGACTGTCCGTTACAACCTTTGAGGAGTTAAAGGACCTCATGGTGAAGGACCAACTCCTACATGTCTGTCCTGTGGAGGTTCGACAGTTTGTTATGGACCGAGAGCCCAAGGAGGCCTCAAAAGCAGCCCAGATTGCCGACGCCTATGTGGCCAACCGTGCATCGGAGGTGCGGAAGCCGTCCACCACTAGCTGGAAAGGGGGTAAGATGACAACTACAACCACCCCTGCCCCTACCAGCCGACCTCCCGTAGGTCCTGTTTCATCCACCAGTGCCCGGCCCACCTCTGACACTCGCAGGTGTTTTTCCTGCAACCTGCCTGGACACCTCAGCTCTGGTTGCCCAGAGAGGCAGAAGAGGAACCCCACATCCAAGGCCCAAGGGCCCACTGGAACTGTCCTTTTGGCAAGGAAGGCGGGTGGTAGGGCCTGCGAAAACCTACACCCCGTCACCGTAGGCGGAACCCCCACTGTGGGGCTCAAGGACACTGGGGCCGACAGAACACTGGTCCGCCCTGAACTGGTACCCCCTGAAAACTTTATCCCGGGAAAACTCCTGACTGTCGCCTTGGCGGGGGGTGTCCACCAATCCTTCCCAATGGCCCTTATTCCCCTCGACTGGGGTGCTGGGAGAGGGTGGAGGGAAGTGGGGGTGGATGAACATCTACCAACCAATGTTTTATTGGGGACTGATCTGGGGCGATTAGTTGCACAATTTCTCCCTGATGATCCTCCCGAATCCAAAAAGTCAGGTGATACAAATGTTGTTGATCAGTCATGTGATGCAAATGTTGTTAAATCATGTGATGCAAATGTTGTTGATAAGTCATGCGACCCGAATGCGGATATCCAGAACGTGATTACAAATGTTGTGCATGGTAATAAAGTGGAGATTTGCACAGGGGAACTCAGCCATGCCACGCGGCAGGGTGACGTGGCTGAGGACGACCCCAAGGTAGCAAGTGTCTGTACCGACAGAGATGGAGGCAGACATGAGAACCACGAGGACAGTGGCCAAATGCAGCTGAGCAGTGTCACAGCGGACAGTGACACAGCCAGTAGTACCTGTCAGGCTGATGGGGAAGAGTGGTTATTCCCCGGGGAGACAGCCTTCATCGGTGCTGTCACCCGCAGTCAGAGTGCCCAGAACGCAAATGAAACCCTGCCTTCTGACACCTCTTCACCCAGAGGGATAACGGAACTGGTGATGGACCCAGAGCAGGTCCCAGAGGGTCCCGGTGAGGTTGGAACCTTAACGTCACTTTTGGCTGCCTCTAGCCAAGAGTTTCAGGTGGCTCTACGAACTGATGCCAGTCTAGAGACGTTAAGGGACCTCGCAGAGAAGCCCTCCTCCGAGACCGATAAGGAGAGGGTATTCTGGGACCAGGGAAAGTTGTACCGGGAGACAATTCCCTGTAACCCCCAACAAGAGTGGCTGAAGGAAAAACAGCTGGTGGTGCCTCACCGCTTTAGGAGTGAGTTGCTGCGGATTGCCCATGAGATCCCACTCGCCGGACACTTGGGGGTTAGCAAAACCAAGGCCCGGCTGTCTCACCACTTCTATTGGCCCAAAATGGGGACAGATGTTGCCAACTACTGCCGCTCCTGTATCACATGCCAAAGAGTGGGAAAGTCAGGGCCTGCTCCCAAAGCTCCCCTGATCTCTTTGCCGGTGATAGAGGAGCCTTTCCAGAGGGTCGCTGTGGACATTGTCGGGCCTCTGGCCGTCCCCAGCAGCTCTGGAAAACGGTTTGTCCTTACTGTGGTAGACTATGCTACCCGGTATCCGGAGGCAGTGGCTCTGTCCTCAGTTAGAGCCGATAAGGTGGCAGATGCCCTCTTGACCATATTCTCCCGAGTAGGATTTCCCAGGGAGATGCTTACCGACCAGGGGACTCAGTTCATGTCTCGTCTAATGGAGGCTCTCTGTAAGAAAATGCAGGTGCGGCATCTGATATCAAGCGCTTATCACCCACAGACCAATGGTTTGTGTGAGCGATTTAATGGTACACTTAAGCAGATGCTTAAGATGCTGGTTGAGTCACATGGACGCGACTGGGAGCGGTATCTCTCACACCTGCTGTTTGCCTACAGAGAGGTACCACAGGCCTCAACGGGGTTTTCCCCCTTCGAGCTCCTGTATGGCAGACGAGTCCGGGGGCCTCTTGGTCTGGTAAGGGAATCCTGGGAAGAGGAACTGAATTCCCCAGAAGTGTCCGTTGTGGAGTATGTCATTCGGCTCCGTGACAAAATGCAGTCAATGACGCAGATGGTGCATGAGAATATGGCGCAAGCCCAGGCCAGCCAGAAGCGATGGTACGACCAACACGCTCGAGAGCGGGTGTACGAAGTGGGTCAGAAGGTGTGGGTCCTAGTCCCAATGACCCAGAACAAGCTTCAGGCGGCCTGGGAGGGTCCATACCTGGTGCATCAGCGCCTCAATGACGTAAACTATGTGGTCACCATCGACCATGCCAGGAAGAGGCAAAAGGTCTTCCATGTCAACATGATGAAAGCTCATCATGACAGGGAAGCCTTTGCTCTTCCTGTGTGTAGTCTTCCCGAGGAAGGCGAAAGTGAAGTCTTGGTGGACTTGCTCGCCTCAGCCCGGGATGGAGGGTCTATCGAGGAGGCGGCATTCAACCCACAGCTATCCTTGGACCAAAAGTCCCAGCTGCGGGAGGTATTCCGGCCCTACCTGATGACCTTCACGAATGTCCCAGGGAAGACATCCCTAGCCACCCACCAGGTGGACACAGGGAGTCATTCCCCAGTTCGTCAACCCCCATACCGTGTCTCCCTAGAGGTACAAAAGGACATAAAAAGGGAGATCGATGAAATGCTAGTCCTGGGAGTGATCCAGAGGTCCAAAAGTGCATGGGCCTCGCCTGTAGTCTTGGTTCCCAAAAAGGACCGGACAACCCGGTTTTGTGTGGACTACAGGAGGCTAAATGCAATCACAGCACCCGATGCGTACCCAATGCCACGCATCGACGAGTTACTGGATTGCTTAGCCGGGGCCCAGTACCTGACCATCATGGACCTGAGTCGAGGGTACTGGCAGATTCCTATGTCCAAGGAAGCACAGGAAAGGTCCGCCTTCATCACCCCATTCGGGCTGTATGAATCCCTCGTCATGCCCTTTGGCATGAGAAATGCTCCTGCCACTTTCCAGCGATTGGTCGACCAGCTGCTCGAGGGACTAGGAGGGTTTGCAGTAGCTTACCTGGATGACATTGCCATCTTTAGTCCCACTTGGGAGGAACACCTGGGGCACCTGGAGCAGGTGCTCAGGCGGATCCAAAGCGCTGGTCTGACTATAAAGCCAGGGAAGTGTCAGATCGGCATGACGGAGGTACAGTACCTTGGACACAGAGTGGGTGGCGGGACCCTGAAACCAGAGCCAGGGAAGGTTGATGCCATCACCTCCTGGCCTACCCCCAAGTCAAAGAAGCAGGTGATGTCCTTCTTGGGTACGGCAGGGTACTATAGGAAGTTCGTTCCTAACTATAGTGCTCTTGCTAAGCCGTTGACGGACCTCACCAAAAAGAAGCTACCGCAAGTAGTCACCTGGACAGATGACTGTGAACGGTCCTTCAGGGCACTAAAAGCTGCCCTCGCCAGTTCCCCAATCCTACAAGCCCCGGACTTCACCCGACGGTTCATAGTTCAGACAGATGCCAGTGCGTTTGGCCTTGGTGCAGTACTCAGCCAGGTAAATGGGAAGGGAGAAGAGCATCCGGTGATGTTTCTCAGCCGCAAGCTCTTACCCCGGGAAGTGGCCTACGCCACTGTGGAGAAGGAGTGCCTCTCTATAGTGTGGGCCCTGCGGAAACTGCAGCCCTACCTATATGGACGCAACTTCACCATAGTGACAGACCACAACCCTCTCAGCTGGCTACATCGGGTGGCCGGCGACAATGGTAAGCTACTGCGGTGGAGCTTGGCACTACAGCAGTATGACTTTACCATTCAACACAGGAAGGGTGTTGAGCATGGCAACGCTGATGGGCTGTCCCGGCAGGGGGATGCCAGCGAGGTAGGCTTAGGAGACGATTGGCAAATCAATCTCCCATGCTACCTCAAAAAGGGGGAGGTGTCATGTAGAACTATTGAAGGGTCTCCATCCCCCTCCTGTCCACCATCAGCCAGAGATCGTCATGACGATTATCTGATTGGCCTGGAAGCTTAAGGTATTTATGACTTTGGGTGATGGTAGAAGAAAAGCCAAAAGCTGCAGAGAAAGACAGTTCTTTGTAATATTGGCGGGAAAACTCCCAAAGCAGGTTTTGAAGTGCGACTTTAATGCTAGAAAGATGAAAAACACATTGCCAGAATCCCTGCTTCGTGCGGAACCCAGCGCACCGTCTCACCTGACGAGGAGATCGACGGAATCACGACAAATTAGTATTGGCCAGTAAAATTGTGCTAGAGGTGTTGTGTTTGGTATCAATGTAACTGTAAAATCGAGATATTAAATATGACGCTAATATCTTTCACCTGTGTGACCCAGGAGCAAAGATATGAAAAACCCTAGAATTATGGAACTCTGTGAACATCAGAGCACAGCCCACAAGTGACTGTAAAATGATGTCACAGGCAAGGGGGGCTAGCAAGAGCATAAGAGACAGTTCCTGTCTGGGGGGGCGCAGTCAGCACGAGGAGGGCATCATGAAGGGTGATGCTGGCCGATTCTAACATCTCTTGGAGACCCTCCCTCCATAAGCAGACGTCACTTCTATGGCAGAAGCTTAGTAAGTTTCACGTTTATACCTTTTATTTTATGTAACTGTTATGCCGTAATGTGTATTGTTCCCTTTTGTAAATTCCTGTATATTCTTTAAACACTGCCTATTTTCGGATTAAATATATAAAAATTTAAGAGTTTCTTTCCTTATGCTTTATATACGAATCCAAAACCCCGAAGGGCCTTATGCTATCTGAAACGGGTCCCCAGCTACCTGTAGAAAGTCTGGGTGGTGGCAGCGTAATTGTTATTGCATAGAATTATTGGAGTGCTATCATTAAGGGTACCGAGGTATATAAATATTCCATTAGCAGGAATCAGAGATATACATTTACCCTTGCTGTGAGACCTCCAATATTTGGCATTATCAGCTCAGCAGCCTCATCTTATGCATTGTCCTGCAGTACCAAAAGTGGCCTGCAGACAAGGGGGGCGCTAGAGAGTAGTCGTGTGTAACAAATCAGTGAACAGCTGCGGATTTCTGAGGGACTTCCCCGGCTGTTCGTGACAGAATCCTAGATAGATAGATAGAATCCTAGATAGATAGATAGATAGATAGATAGATAGAAAGATAGATAGATAGATAAAATCCTATATAGATATATAGAATCCTAGATAGATAGATAGATAGAATCCTAGATAGAAAGATAGATAGATAGAATCCTAGATAGATAGAGAGATGATAGATAGATAGATAGATAGAATCCTAGATAGATAGATAGATAGATAGAATCCTAGATAGATAGATAGATAGAATTGTAGATAGATAGATATATAGATGGATAGAATCATAGATAGATAGCTAGATAGAATCATAGATAGAATCCTAGATAGATAGAATCCTAGATAGATAGAATCCTAGATAGATAGATAGATAGAATCCTAGATAGATAGATAGATAGATAGATAGAATCCTAGATAGATAGAATCCTAGATAGATAGATAGATAGATAGATAGATAGATAGATAGATAGATAGATAGATAGAATCCCAGACAGATAGATAGATAGATAGATAGATAGATAGATAGATAGATAGATAGATAGATAAATAGATAGAATCCTAGATAGATAGATAGAATCCTAGATAGATAGATAGATAGAATTCTAGATAGATAGATAGATGATAGATAGATAGATAGATAGAATCCTAGATAGATAGAATCCTAGATAGATAGATAGAATCCTAGATAGATAGATAGATAGATAGATAGATAGAATCCTAGATAGATAGATAGAATCATAGATAGATAACTAGATAGAATCATAGATATAATCCTAGAGAGATAGAATCCTAGATAGAATGATAGATAGAATCCTAGATAGATAGATAGATAGATAGATAGATAGAATCCTAGATAGATAGATAGATAGAATCCTAGATAGATAGATAGATAGATAGATAGATAGATAGATAGATTGATAGAATCCTAGATGGATAGATAGATAGAATCCTAGATAGATTGATAGAATCCTAGATAGATAGATAGATAGATAGATAGATAGATAGATAGATAGATAAAATCCTGGATAGATAGATAGATAGAATCCTAGATAGATAGAGAGATGATAGATAGACAGATAGATAGAATCCTAGATAGATAGAATCCTAGATAGATAGATAGATAGATAGATAGATAGATAGAATCCTAGATAGATAGAGAGATACAGGCCTCTATTCCTTTTATTTAAAGACTCTATAGAAACTGGGTCTGTTCCACTGGATTGGCGGCTAGCAAATGTGGTACCAATATTCAAAAAAGGGTGCAAAAGGGAACCTGGAAACTATAGGCCGGTAAGCTTAACATCTGTTGTGGGTAAAATGTTTGAAGGGTTTTTAAGGGATACTATTATGGAATGTCTCAATGTTAATAACTGTTTAACTCCATATCAACATGGATTTATGAAGGATCGCTCCTGTCAAACTAACCTGATTAGCTTCTATGAGGATGTAAGCTCTCACATGGACCGAGGAGAATCATTGGATGTCATTTATCTCGACTTCGGTAAAGCATTTGACACTGTCCCACATAAAAGACTGCTAAGTAAAATGAGAAAGCTTGGGCTCGGGGAAAATGTGTGTAGATGGGTAGGTAGCTGGCTTAGTGGTAGAAAACAAAGAGTGGTTATTAATGGTGCATACTCAGATTGGGCCAGGGTTACTAGTGGGGTGCCACAGGGGTCTGTATTGGGCCCCCTACTATTTAATATATTTATTAATGATCTGGTGGATGGTTTACAGAGTAAAATATCAGTATTTGCAGATGATACAACAGTTTGCAACTACAGATGGACTTGAGTAAATTGGAGAATTGGGCTGAAAAATGGCAAATGAGGTTTAAGACAGATAAGTGTAAGGTTATGCACATGGGAAGGAAAAACAGATGCTACGATTACTTACTAAATGGGAAACTGCTGGGGAAATCAGACATGGAAAAAGACTTAGGCATCTTAGTGAATAAGAATCTAAATTGGAGTGCCCAGTGTCAGGCAGCAGCCACCAAAGCAAATAGGGTGATGGGATGCATTAGAAGAGGTCTGGGGGCACGAGATGAAAACATCATTCTCCCTCTGTACAAATCACTAGTCAGACCACACTTGGAGTATTGTGTGCAATTTTGGGCGCCGGTGCTGAAGAAAGACATTACTGAACTTGAAAGGGTTCAGAGGCGGGCTACTAAAATAATAAATGGAATGGGTGCATTACAATACACGGAAAGGTTATCAAAATTAGGTCTATTTACTCTAGAAAAGAGAAGACTTAGGGGAGACCTAAAAAATATGTACAAATATATCAGAGGGCCATATAGAGATCTCTCCCATGATCTGTTTGTACCAAGGACTATGACAAGAACAAGGGGGCATTCTTTTCGATTGGAGGAAAGAAAATTCCTACATCAGCATAGAAGAGGGTTCTTCACGGTAAGAGCAGTGAGGCTCTGGAACTCTCTTCCTGAGGAAGTGGTGATGGCCAACTCACTGAATGAATTTAAGAGAGGAATGGATGCATTTCTTGTTAGCAAAAGTATAGAAAGTTATAAATAGCATAATCTTACAGGTAGATAGAAGAGCGACCAAGATTATTAGAGGAATGGGTGGGCTGCAATACCAAGACAGGTTATTAAACTTGGGGTTAGTTAGTTAGGAAAAACAAAGGCTTAGGGGGATCTAATCACAATGTATAAATATATGAGGGGACAGTACAGAGACCTTTCCAAAGATCTCTTTACACCTAGGCCTGCGACTGGAACACGGGGGCATCCGCTACGTCTTGAGGAAAGAATGTTAATCATAATCATAGATGAGGACTCTTTACTGTACGAGCAGTGAGACTATGGAGCTCTCTGCCGTATGATGTTGTATTGAGGGATTCACAAGTAAAATTTAAGCAGAGCCTGATCGCATTAATTGAAAAATATAATATTACCAGTTATGTATATTGGATTTTATGACAGGGTGTTGATCCAGGGAACTAGTCTGATTGCCGTATGTGGAGTCAGGAAGGAATTTTTTTCCCCATTGGAGCTTATTTGACACATTGGGGTTTTTTTGCCTTCCTCTGGATCAACATGTTAGGCTACGGGTTGAACTAGATGGACTTAGAGTCTCCCTTCAACCTTAAAAACTATGAAACTATGAATAGATAGATAGATTCCTAGATAGATAGATAGATAGAATTCTAGATGGATAGATAGATAGATAGATAGATAGAATAATAGATAGATAGATAGATAGATAGATAGATAGATAGATAGATAGATAGATAGACAGATAGAATCCTAGATAGATAGATAGATAGATAGATAGAATCATAGATAGATAGATAGATAGAATCCTAGATAGATAGATAGATAGATAGATAGATAGAATCCTAGATCGATAGATAAATACATAGATAGAATCCTAGATAGATATATAGATAGATAGATAGAATCCTAGATAGATAGATAGATAGAATCCTAGATAGATAGATAGATAGATTCATAGAATCCTAGATAGATAGCTATATAGATAGATAGATAGATAGATAGATAGATAGAATCATAGATAGATAGCTAGATAGAATCATAGATAGAATCATAGATAGATAGAATCATAGATAGATAGATAGATAGATAGATAGAATCATAGGTAGATAGATAGATAGATAGAATCATAGATATAATCATAGATAAATAGAATCATAGATAGATAGATAGATAGATAGATAGAATCCTAGATGGATAGATAGATAGAATCATAGATAGATAGATAGATAGATAGATAGATAGATGATAGCTAGATAGATAGATAGATAGAATCCTAGATAGATAGAATCCTAGATAGATAGATAAAATCCTAGATAGATAGATAGATAGATAGAATCCTAGATAGATAGATAGATATATAGATAGATAGAATCATAGATAGATAGCTAGTTAGAATCATAGATAGAATCATAGATAGATAGAATCATAGATAGATAGATAGATGATAGCTAGATAGATAGATAGAATCCTAGATAGATAGATAGATAGATAGAATCCTAGATAGATAGATAGATAGATAGAATCCTAGATAGATAGATATATAGATTGATAGAATCATAGATAGATAGCTAGATAGAATCATAGATAGAATCCTAGATAGATAGAATCCTAGATAGAATGATAGATAGAATCCTAGATAGATAGATAGATAGATAGAATCCTAGATAGATAGATAGATAGATAGAATCCTAGATAGATAGATAGATAGATAGATTGATAGAATCCTAGATGGATAGATAGATAGAATCCTAGATAGATTGATAGAATCCTAGATAGATAGATAGATAAAATCCTGGATAGATAGATAGAATCCTAGATAGATAGATAGAATCCTAGATAGATAGATAGATAGATATAATCCTAGATAGATAGAGAGATGATAGATAGACAAATAGATAGAATCCTAGATAGATAGATAGATAGAATCCTAGATAGATAGATAGAATCATAGATAGATAACTAGATAGAATCATAGATATAATCCTAGAGAGATAGAATCCTAGATAGAATGATAGATATAATCCTAGATAGATAGATAGATAGATAGATAGATAGATAGATAGATAGAATCCTAGATAGATAGATAGATAGATAGAATCCTAGATAGATAGATAGATAGATAGATAGATAGATTGATAGAATCCTAGATGGATAGATAGATAGAATCCTAGATAGATTGATAGAATCCTAGATAGATAGATAGATAGATAGATAAAATCCTGGATAGATAGATAGAATACTAGATAGATAGATATAATCCTAGATAGATAGATAGATAGATAGATAGATAGATAGAATCCTAGATAGATAGAGAGATGATAGATAGACAGATAGATAGAATCCTAGATAGATAGATAGATAGATAGATAGAATCCTAGATAGATAGAGAGATAGATAGATAGATTCCTAGATAGATAGATAGATAGATAGAATTCTAGATGGATGGATAGATAGATAGATAGAATAATAGATAGATAGATAGATAGATAGATAGATAGACAGATAGAATCCTAGATAGATAGATAGATAGATAGAATCATAGATAGATAGATAGATAGAATCCTATATAGATAGATAGATAGATATATAGATAGAATCCTAGATCGATAGATAAATACATAGATAGAATCCTAGATAGATATATTGATTTGATTTGATTTGATATATAGATAGATAGATAGATAGAATCATAGATAGATAGATAGATAGAATCCTAGATAGATAGATAGAATCCTAGATAGATAGATATATAGATAGATAGATAGATAGATAGATAGATAGATAGATAGATAGATAGATAGATAGATAGAATCATAGATAGATAGCTAGATAGAATCATAGATAGAATCATAGATAGATAGAATCATAGATAGATAGATATATATATAATCATAGGTAGATAGATAGATAGATAGATAGAATCATAGATAGATAGCTAGATAGAATCATAGATAGAATCATAGATAGATAGAATCATATATAGATAGATAGATAGAATCATAGGTAGATAGATAGATAGATAGATAGATAGATAGATAGATAGATAGATAGAATCATAGATATAATCATAGATGAATAGAATCATAGATAGATAGATAGATAGATATAATCCTAGATGGATAGATAGATAGAATCATAGATAGATAGATAGATAGATAGTTGATAGCTAGATAGATAGATAGAATCCTAGATAGATATAATCCTAGATAGATAGATAAAATCCTAGATAGATAGGTAGATAGATAGAATCCTAGATAGATAGATAGATATATAGATAGATAGAATCATAGATAGATAGCTAGTTAGAATCATAGATAGAATCATAGATAGATAGAATCATAGATAGATAGATAGATAGATAGATGATAGCTAGATAGATAGTTAGATAGAATCCTAGATAGATAGAATCCATTTATAGATAGATAGATAGATAGAATCGTAGGTGGATAGAGAGATAGGTAGAATGATAGATAGAATCATAGATAGATAGAATCCTAGATAGATAGATGATAGCTAGATAGATATGTAGAATCCTAGATAGATAGATAGATAGATAGAATCCTAGATAGATAGATAGATAGATAGATAGATAGAATCATAGATAGATAGCTAGATAGAATCATAGATATAATCCTAGAGAGATAGAATCCTAGATAGAATGATAGATAGAATCCTAGATAGATAGATAGATAGATAGATAGATTGATAGAATCCTAGATAGATAGATAGATAGATTGATAGAATCCTAGATGGATAGATAGATAGAATCCTAGATAGATTGATAGAATCCTAGATAGATAGATAGATAGATAGATAAAATCCTTGATAGATAGATAGAATCCTAGATAGATAGATAGAATCCTAGATAGATAGATAGATAGAATCCTAGATAGATAGAGAGATGATAGATAGACAGATAGATAGAATCCTAGATAGATAGATAGATAGATAGAATCCTAGATAGATAGATAGAATCATAGATAGATAACTAGATAGAATCATAGATATAATCCTAGAGAGATAGAATCCTAGATAGAATGATAGATAGAATCCTAGATAGATAGATAGATAGATAGATAGATAGATAGATAGATAGATAGATAGAATCCTAGATAGATAGATAGATAGAATCCTAGATAGATAGATAGATAGATAGATAGATTGATAGAATCCTAGATGGATAGATAGATAGAATCCTAGATAGATTGATAGAATCCTAGATAGATAGATAGATAGATAGATAGATAGATAGATAGATAGATAGATAGATAAAATCCTGGATAGATAGATAGATAGATAGATAGATAGATAGATAGATAGATAAAATCCTGGATAGATAGATAGAATCCTAGATAGATAGATAGAATCCTAGATAGATAGATAGATAGATAGATAGAATCCTAGATAGATAGAGAGATGATAGATAGACAGATAGATAGAATCCTAGATAGATAGAATCCTAGATAGATAGATAGATAGATAGATAGAATCCTAGATAGATAGATAGATAGATTCCTAGATAGATAGATAGATAGAATTCTAGATGGATAGATAGATAGATAGATAGATAGATAGATAGATAGAATAATAGATAGATAGATAGATAGATAGACAGATAGAATCCTAGCTAGATAGATAGATAGAATCATAGATAGATAGATAGATAGAATCCTAGATAGAAAGATAGATAGATAGAATCCTAGATCGATAGATAAATACATAGATAGAATCCTAGATAGATATATAGATAGATAGATAGAATCCTAGATAGATAGATAGATAGAATCCTAGATAGATAGATAGATAGATAGATAGATAGATAGAATTATAGATAGATAGCTAGATAGAATCATAGATAGAATCATAGATAGATAGAATCATAGATAGATAGATAGATAGATAGATAGATAGATAGATAGATAGATAGATAGATAGATAGATAGATAGATAGATGGAATCATAGGTAGATAGATAGATAGATAGAATCCTAGATGGATAGATAGATAGAATCATAGATAGATAGATAGATAGATAGAATCATAGATAGATAGAATCCTAGATAGATAGATAAAATCCTAGATAGATAGATAGATAGATAGATAGATAGATAGATAGATAGATAGATAGATAAAATCCTGGATAGATAGATAGAATCCTAGATAGATAGATAGAATCCTAGATAGATAGATAGATAGATAGAATCCTAGATAGATAGAGAGATGATAGATAGACAGATAGATAGAATCCTAGATAGATAGAATCCTAGATAGATAGATAGATAGATAGATAGAATCCTAGATAGATAGATATATAGATAGATAGATAGATAGATAGATAGATAGAATTATAGATAGATAGCTATATAGAATCATAGATAGAATCATAGATAGATAGAATCATAGATAGATAGATAGATAGAATCCTAGATAGATAGATAGATAGATAGATAGATAGATAGATAGATTGATAGAATCCTAGATGGATAGATAGATAGAATCCTAGATAGATTGATAGAATCCTAGATAGATAGATAGATAGATAGATAGATAGATAGATAGATAGATAGATAGATAGATAGATAAAATCCTGGATAGATAGATAGAATCCTAGATAGATAGATAGAATCCTAGATAGATAGATAGATAGAATCCTAGATAGATAGAGAGATGATAGATAGACAGATAGATAGAATCCTAGATAGATAGAATCCTAGATAGATAGATAGATAGATAGATAGATAGATAGATAGAATCCTAGATAGATAGAGAGATACAGGCCTCTATTCCTTTTATTTAAAGACTCTATAGAAACTGGGTCTGTTCCACTGGATTGGCGGCTAGCAAATGTGGTACCAATATTCAAAAAAGGGTGCAAAAGGGAACCTGGAAACTATAGGCCGGTAAGCTTAACATCTGTTGTGGGTAAAATGTTTGAAGGGTTTTTAAGGGATACTATTATGGAATGTCTCAATGTTAATAACTGTTTAACTCCATATCAACATGGATTTATGAAGGATCGCTCCTGTAAAACTAACCTGATTAGCTTCTATGAGGATGTAAGCTCTCACATGGACCGAGGAGAATCATTGGATGTCATTTATCTCGACTTCGGTAAAGCATTTGACACTGTCCCACATAAAAGACTGCTAAGTAAAATGAGAAAGCTTGGGCTCGGGGAAAATGTGTGTAGATGGGTAGGTAGCTGGCTTAGTGGTAGAAAACAAAGAGTGGTTATTAATGGTGCATACTCAGATTGGGCCAGGGTTACTAGTGGGGTGCCACAGGGGTCTGTATTGGGCCCCCTACTATTTAATATATTTATTAATGATCTGGTGGATGGTTTACAGAGTAAAATATCAGTATTTGCAGATGATACAAAACTATGTAAGGTAGTTAACACAAAGGAGGACAGTTTGCAACTACAGATGGACTTGAGTAAATTGGAGAATTGGGCTGAAAAATGGCAAATGAGGTTTAACACAGATAAGTGTAAGGTTATGCACATGGGAAGGAAAAACAGATGCTACGATTACTTACTAAATGGGAAACTGCTGGGGAAATCAGACATGGAAAAAGACTTAGGCATCTTAGTGAATAAGAATCTAAATTGGAGTGCCCAGTGTCAGGCAGCAGCCACCAAAGCAAATAGGGTGATGGGATGCATTAGAAGAGGTCTGGGGGCACGAGATGAAAACATCATTCTCCCTCTGTACAAATCACTAGTCAGACCACACTTGGAGTATTGTGTGCAATTTTGGGCGCCGGTGCTGAAGAAAGACATTACTGAACTTGAAAGGGTTCAGAGGCGGGCTACTAAAATAATAAATGGAATGGGTGCATTACAATACACGGAAAGGTTATCAAAATTAGGTCTATTTACTCTAGAAAAGAGAAGACTTAGGGGAGACCTAAAAAATATGTACAAATATATCAGAGGGCCATATAGAGATCTCTCCCATGATCTGTTTGTACCAAGGACTATGACAAGAACAAGGGGGCATTCTTTTCGATTGGAGGAAAGAAAATTCCTACATCAGCATAGAAGAGGGTTCTTCACGGTAAGAGCAGTGAGGCTCTGGAACTCTCTTCCTGAGGAAGTGGTGATGGCCAACTCACTGAATGAATTTAAGAGAGGAATGGATGCATTTCTTGTTAGCAAAAGTATAGAAGGTTATAAATAGCATAATCTTACAGGTAGATAGAAGACCGACCAAGATTATTAGAGGAATGGGTGGGCTGCAATACCAAGACAGGTTATTAAACTTGGGGTTAGTTAGTTAGGAAAAACAAAGGCTTAGGGGGATCTAATCACAATGTATAAATATATGAGGGGACAGTACAGAGACCTTTCCAAAGATCTCTTTACACCTAGGCCTGCGACTGGAACACGGGGGCATCCGCTACGTCTTGAGGAAAGAATGTTAATCATAATCACAGATGAGGACTCTTTACTGTACGAGCAGTGAGACTATGGAGCTCTCTGCCGTATGATGTTGTATTGAGGGATTCACAAGTAAAATTTAAGCAGAGCCTGATCGCATTAATTGAAAAATATAATATTACCAGTTATGTATATTGGATTTTATGACAGGGTGTTGATCCAGGGAACTAGTCTGATTGCCGTATGTGGAGTCAGGAAGGAATTTTTTTCCCCATTGGAGCTTATTTGACACATTGGGGTTTTTTTGCCTTCCTCTGGATCAACATGTTAGGCTACGGGTTGAACTAGATGGACTTAGAGTCTCCCTTCAACCTTAAAAACTATGAAACTATGAATAGATAGATAGATTCCTAGATAGATAGATAGATAGAATTCTAGATGGATAGATAGATAGATAGATAGAATAATAGATAGATAGATAGATATATAGACAGATAGAATCCTAGATAGATAGATAGATAGATAGATAGATAGAATCATAGATAGATAGATAGATAGAATCCTAGATAGATAGATAGATAGATAGATAGAATCCTAGATCAATAGATAAATACATAGATAGAATCCTAGATAGATATATAGATAGATAGATAGAATCCTAGATAGATAGATAGATAGAATCCTAGATAGATAGATAGATAGATAGATTCATAGAATCCTAGATAGATAGCTATATAGATAGATAGATAGATAGATAGATAGATAGAATCATAGATAGATAGCTAGATAGAATCATAGATAGAATCATAGATAGATAGAATCATAGATAGATAGATAGATAGATAGAATCATAGGTAGATAGATAGATAGAATAAAAGATATAATCATAGATAAATAGAATCATAGATAGATAGATAGAATCCTAGATGGATAGATAGATAGAATCATAGATAGATAGATAGATAGATAGATGATAGCTAGATAGATAGATAGATAGATAGATGATAGCTAGATAGATAGATAGAATCCTAGATAGATAGAATCCTAGATAGATAGATAAAATCCTAGATAGATAGATAGATAGATAGATAAAATCCTAGATAGATAGATAGATAGATAGATAGAATCATAGATAGATAGATAGATGATAGCTAGATAGATAGATAGATAGAATCCTAGATAGATAGAATCCTAGATAGATAGATAGATAGAATCGTAGGTGGATAGAGAGATAGATAGAATGATAGATAGAATCATAGATAGATAGAATCCTAGATAGATAGATGATAGCTAGATAGATAGATAGAATCCTAGATAGATAGATAGATAGATAGAATCCTAGATAGATAGATAGATAGATAGAATCCTAGATAGATAGATAGATAGATAGATAGAATTCTAGATAGATAGAATCCTAGATAGATAGAAAGATAGATAGAATCCTAGATAGATAGATAGATACATAGATAGATAGATAGATAGATAGATAGATAGATAGAATTCTAGATAGATAGATAGATAGATAGATAGAATCCTAGATAGATAGATATATAGATAGATAGAATCATAGAAAGATAGCTAGATAGAATCATAGATATAATCCTAGATAGATAGAATCCTAGAAAGAATGATAGATAGAATCCTAGATAGATAGATAGATAGATAGATAGATAGATAGATAAATAGAATCCTAGATAGATAGATAGATAGATAGAATCCTAGATAGATAGATAGATAGATAGATAGAATCCTAGATGGATAGATAGATATAATCCTAGATAGATAGATATAATCCTAGATAGATAGATAGATAGATAGATAAAATCCTGGATAGATAGATAGAATCCTAGATAGATAGATAGAATCCTAGATAGATAGATAGATAGATAGAATCCTAGATAGATAGAGAGATGATAGATAGATAGATAGAATCCTAGATAGATAGAATCCTAGATAGATAGATAGATAGAATCCTAGATAGCTAGAGAGATAGATAGATAGATTCCTAGATAGATAGATAGATAGAATTCTAGATGGATAGTTAGATAGATAGAATAATAGATAGATAGATAAAATCCTAGATAGATCGATAGATAGATAGAATCCTAGATAGATAGATAGATAGAATCCTAGATAGATAGATAGATAGATAGAATCCTAGATAGATAGATAGATAGAATCCTAGATAGATAGATACAATTCTAGATAGATAGATAGATAGATAGAATCCTAGATAGATAGAATCCTAGATAGATAGATAGAATCCTAGATAGATAGATAGATAGATAGATAGATAGAATCCTAAATAGATAGATAGATAGATAAATAGATAGATAGATAGATAGATAGAATCCTAGATAGATATATAGATAGATAGAATCATAAATAGATAGCTAGATAGAATCATTGATATAATCCTAGATAAATAGAATCCTAGATAGAATGATAGAATCCTAGATAGATAGATAGAATCCTAGATAGATAGATAGAATCCTAGATAGATAGATAGATAGATAGATAGATAGATAGATAGAATCCTTGATGGATGCATAGATAGAATCCTAGATAGATAGATAGAATCATAGATAGATAGATAGATAGATAGATAGATAGATAGATAGATAGATAGATAAAATCCTATATAGATATATAGAATGCTAGATAGATAGATAGAATCCTAGATAGAAAGATAGATAGATAGAATCCTAGATAGATAGATAGATAGAATCCTAGATAGATAGATATATAGATGGATAGAATCATAGATAGATAGCTAGATAGAATCATAGATATAATCCTAGATAGATAGAATCCTAGATAGATAGATAGATAGATAGATAGAATCCTAGATAGATAGATAGAATCCTAGATAGATAGATAGATAGAGTCCTAGATGGATACATAGATAGAATCCTAGATAGATAGATAGAATCCTAGATAGATAGATAGATAGAAAGATAGATAGATAAAATCCTATATAGATATATAGAATCCTAGATAGATAGATAGATAGATAGATAGATAGATAGATAGAATCCTAGATAGAAAGATAGATAGATAGAATCCTAGATAGATAGAGAGATGATAGATAGATAGATAGATAGATAGAATCCTAGATAGATAGAATCCTAGATAGATAGATAGATAGATAGAATCCTAGATAGATAGATAGATAGATAGAATTGTAGATAGATAGATATATAGATTGATAGAATCATAGATAGATAGCTAGATAGAATCATAGATAGAATCCTAGATAGATAAAATCCTAGATAGATAGAATCCTAGATAGATAGATAGAATCCTAGATAGATAGATAGATAGATAGATAGATAGATAGAATCCTAGATAGATAGAATCCTAGATAGATAGATAGAATCCTAGATAGATAGATAGATAGATAGATAGATAGATAGATAGAATCCCAGACAGATAGATAGATAGATAGATAAATAGATAGAATCCTAGATAGATAGATAGAATCCTAGATAGATAGATAGATAGATAGATAGATAGAATCCTAGATAGATAGAATCCTAGATAGATAGATAGAATCCTAGATAGATAGATAGATAGATAGAATCCTAGATAGATAGATAGATAGAATTCTAGATAGATAGAATCCTAGATAGATAGATAGAATCCTAGATAGATAGATAGATAGATAGATAGATAGATAGATAGATAGATAGATAGATAGATAGATAGATAGATAGATAGATAGAATTCTAGATAGATAGATAGATAGAATCCTAGATAGATAGATATATAGATAGATAGAATCATAGAAAGATAGCTAGATAGAATCATAGATATAATCCTAGATAGATAGAATCCTAGAAAGAATGATAGATAGAATCCTAGATAGATAGATAGATAGATAGATAGATAGATAGATAGATAGATAGAATCCTAGATAGATAGATAGATAGATAGAATCCTAGATAGATAGATAGATAGATAGATAGATAGAATCCTAGATGGATAGATAGATAGATAGAATCCTAGATAGATAGATAGATAGATAGATAGAATTGTAGATAGATAGATATATAGATGGATAGAATCATAGATAGATAGCTAGATAGAATCATAGATAGAATCCTAGATAGATAGAATCCTAGATAGATAGAATCCTAGATAGATAGATAGAATCCTAGATAGATAGATAGATAGATAGATAGATAGATAGATAGATAGATAGATAGAATCCTAGATAGATAGAATCCTAGATAGATAGATAGAATCCTAGATAGATAGATAGATAGATAGATAGATAGATAGATAGATAGATAGATAGATAGATAGATAGAATCCCAGACAGATTGATAGATAGATAAATAGATAGAATCCTAGATAGATAGATAGAATCCTAGATAGATAGATAGATAGATAGATAGAATCCTAGATAGATAGAATCCTAGATAGATAGATAGAATCCTAGATAGATAGATAGATAGATAGATAGATAGATAGAATCCTAGATAGATAGATAGATAGATAGATAGATAGATAGATAGAATTCTAGATAGATAGAATCCTAGATAGATAGATAGAATCCTAGATAGATAGATAGATAGATAGATAGAATTCTAGATAGATAGATAGATAGAATCCTAGATAGATAGATATATAGATAGATAGAATCATAGAAAGATAGCTAGATAGAATCATAGATATAATCCTAGATAGATAGAATCCTAGAAAGAATGATAGATAGAATCCTAGATAGATAGATAGATAGATAGATAGATAGAATCCTAGATAGATAGATAGATAGATAGATAGAATCCTAGATAGATAGATAGATAGATAGATAGATAGATAGATAGATAGATAGATAGAATCCTAGATGGATAGATAGATATAATCCTAGATAGATAGATATAATCCTAGATAGATAGATAGATAAAATCCTGGATAGATAGATAGAATCCTAGATAGATAGATAGAATCCTAGATAGATAGATAGATAGAATCCTAGATAGATAGAGAGATGATAGATAGATAGATAGAATCCTAGATAGATAGAATCCTAGATAGATAGAATCCTAGATAGATAGAGAGATAGATAGATAGATTCCTAGATAGATAGATAGATAGAATTCTAGATGGATAGTTAGATAGATAGAATAATAGATAGATAGATAAAATCCTAGATAGATCGATAGATAGAATCCTAGATAGATAGATAGATAGATAGAATCCTAGATAGATAGAATCCTAGATAGATAGATAGAATGCTAGATAGATAGATAGATAGATAGAATCCTAGATAGATAGAATCCTAGATAGATAGATAGAATTCTAGATAGATAGATAGATAGAATCCTAGATAGATAGAATCCTAGATAGATAGATAGAATCCTAGATAGATAGATAGATAGAATCCTAAATAGATAGATAGATAGATAGATAGAATCCTAGATAGATAGATATATAGATAGATAGAATCATAGATAGATAGCTAGATAGAATCATTGATATAATCCTAGATAAATAGAATCCTAGATAGAATGATAGAATCCTAGATAGATAGATAGAATCCTAGATAGATAGATAGAATCCTAGATAGATAGATAGATAGATAGATAGATAGATAGATAGAATCCTTGATGGATGCATAGATAGAATCCTAGATAGATAGATAGAATCCTAGATAGATAGATAGATAGATAAAATCCTATATAGATATATAGAATCCTAGATAGATAAATAGAATCCTAGATAGAAAGATAGATAGATAGAATCCTAGATAGATAGATAGATAGATAGATAGATAGATAGATAGATAGAATCCTAGATAGATAGATATATAGATGGATAGAATCATAGATAGATAGCTAGATAGAATCATAGATATAATCCTAGATAGATATAATCCTCGATAGATAGATAGATAGATAGATAGATAGATAGATAGAATCCTAGATAGATAGATAGAATCCTAGATAGATAGATAGATAGAGTCCTAGATGGATACATAGATAGAATCCTAGATAGATAGATAGAATCCTAGATAGATAGATAGATAGATAGATAGATAGAAAGATAGATAGATAGATAAAATCCTATATAGATATATAGAATCCTAGATAGATAGATAGATAGAATCCTAGATAGAAAGATAGATAGATAGAATCCTAGATAGATAGAGAGATGATAGATAGATAGATAGATAGATAGAATCCTAGATAGATAGAATCCTAGATAGATAGATAGATAGAATCCTAGATAGATAGATAGATAGAATTGTAGATAGATAGATATATAGATGGATAGAATAATAGATAGATAGCTAGATAGAATCATAGATAGAATCCTAGATAGATAGAATCCTAGATAGATAGAATCCTAGATAGATAGATAGATAGAATCCTAGATAGATAGATAGATAGATAGAATCCTAGATAGATAGAATCCTAGATAGATAGATATAATCCTAGATAGATAGATAGATAGATAGATAGATAGATAGATAGATAGATAGATAGATAGATAGATAGATAGAATCCTAGATAGATAGATAGAATCATAGATAGATAGATAGATAGATAGATAGATAGATAGATAGATAGATAGATAGATAGATAGATAGAATTCTAGATAGATAGATAGATGATAGATAGATAGATAGATAGAATCCTAGATAGATAGAATCCTAGATAGATAGATAGAATCCTAGATAGATAGATAGATAGATAGATAGAATCCTAGATAGATAGATAGAATCATAGATAGATAACTAGATAGAATCATAGATATAATCCTAGAGAGATAGAATCCTAGATAGAATGATAGATAGAATCCTAGATAGATAGATAGATAGATAGATAGAATCCTAGATAGATAGATAGATAGAATCCTAGATAGATAGATAGATAGATAGATAGATAGATAGATAGATAGATAGATAGATAGATAGATAGATAGATTGATAGAATCCTAGATGGATAGATAGATAGAATCCTAGATAGATTGATAGAATCCTAGATAGATAGATAGATAGATAGATAGATAGATAGATAGATAGATAGATAAAATCCTGGATAGATAGATAGAATGATAGATAGATAGAATCCTAGATAGATAGATAGATAGAATCCTAGATAGATAGAGAGATGATAGATAGACAGATAGATAGAATCCTAGATAGATAGAATCCTAGATAGATAGATAGATAGATAGATAGAATCTAAGATAGATAGAGAGATACAGGCCTCTATTCCTTTTATTTAAAGACTCTATAGAAACTGGGTCTGTTCCACTGGATTGGCGGCTAGCAAATGTGGTACCAATATTCAAAAAAGGGTGCAAAAGGGAACCTGGAAACTATAGGCCGGTAAGCTTAACATCTGTTGTGGGTAAAATGTTTGAAGGGTTTTTAAGGGATACTATTATGGAATGTCTCAATGTTAATAACTGTTTAACTCCATATCAACATGGATTTATGAAGGATCGCTCCTGTCAAACTAACCTGATTAGCTTCTATGAGGATGTAAGCTCTCACATGGACCGAGGAGAATCATTGGATGTCATTTATCTCGACTTCGGTAAAGCATTTGACACTGTCCCACATAAAAGACTGCTAAGTAAAATGAGAAAGCTTGGACTCGGGGAAAATGTGTGTAGATGGGTAGGTAGCTGGCTTAGTGGTAGAAAACAAAGAGTGGTTATTAATGGTGCATACTCAGATTGGGCCAGGGTTACTAGTGGGGTGCCACAGGGGTCTGTATTGGGCCCCCTACTATCTATATATATAATTGCCTTATTCTGTCTGTCTGTCTGTCTGTCTGTCTGTCTGTCTGTCTGTCTGTCATGCTCCGAAATTGTGTCCTTACGGTGACACAAAGCTGATTGGCCGCTGGGCTCGCCATGGCCCCGCCCCCCCACACGGATTGGCCTCTCGCCCCGGCTCTCTGCAGGCCCCGCCCCCCTCACGCAATGCACGCTCGCTGTGGCCCAACTGACACGGGGCTCCGATTCCCAGGTGAGTACACACACATCAGATCACACTCACTCTCACACTCACTCTCACACATCACATCCACACATCACAACATCCTGGGATATCGCTTGCTTCTACACCGGCTCCGTCAGGATCCCGGCAGCGCCAGACATAACCTTGCGATGCTGGGATCTTAACGGAGGCCGTGAAAGCTGGTAACCATTATACACATCGGGTAACTAAGGTCCCTTAGTTACCCGATGTGTATCATAGTTACCAGTGTACACCGGCTCACACTCACTCTCATACACACCTCACACACACATCACATCGCATCCACACATCAAGGTCCTGCAGCTGCGGAACATACATAACATAACAGCACACACACACACACAAATCAGATCACACTCACTCACACACACACACACATCACATCGCATCCAAATACTCACAACATCCTGGGATATCGCTTGCTTCTCGGCGGCGATATTGTGCTGTGAGCTTCCAGGACCTGACGGAGGATCACATGGCCAGAAGCATGTGATATCCCCGGATGTTGTGAGTATCAGCGCGTATGTGCAATATCGTCAGTGTCTGTGTGTGTGAGTGTATGCGATCGGGTGTGTGTGAGTGGATGCGATCGGTTGTGTGTGTGAGTGGATGCGATCGGTTGTGTGTGTGAGTGGATGCGATCGGTTGTGTGTGTGAGTGGATGCGATCGGTTGTGTGGGTGAGTGGATGCGATCGGTTGTGTGGGTGAGTGGATGCGATCGGTTGTGTGGGTGAGTGGATGCGATCGGGTGTGGGTGAGTGTCGGCAGAGGAGCACGGCGTGCTGGAGGAGGCTGGGAGCAGAGAGGCTGATCTTGGGGAAGGCTGGGAGGGGGAGGCTGATGCTGAGGGAGGCTGGAAGGAGAGAGGCTGAGCAAACGTGCTCCATCCGCCATACTGCGCACTCCCCATCGTGCTGCATCCCCCATGCTGCGCACTCCCAAACGTGGTCCATCCGCCATGCTGCGCACTCCCAAACGTGGTCCATACGCCATGCTGCGCACTCCCAAACGTGGTCCATCCGCCATGCTGCGCACTCCCAAACGTGCTCCATCCGCCATACTGCGCACTCCCAAACGTGCTCCATCCGCCATACTGCGCACTCCCCATCGTGCACCATCCGGCATGCTGCGCACTCCCAAGCGGATGGAGCATGATGGGGGGTGCGCAGCATGGCGGATGGAGCACGTTTGGGAGTGCGCAGCATGGCGGATGGAGCACGTTTGGGAGTGCGCAGCATGACGGATGGAGCACGTTTGGGAGTGCGCAGCATGACGGATGGAGCACGTTTGGGAGTGCGCAGCATGCCGGATGGTGCACGATGGGGAGTGCGCAGTATGGCGGATGGAGCACGTTTGGGAGTGCGCAGTATGGCGGATGGAGCACGTTTGGGAGTGCGCAGCATGGCGGATAAAGCACGTTTGGGAGTGCGCAGCATGGCGGATGGACCACGTTTGGGAGTGCGCAGCATGGCGGATGGAGCACGTTTGGGAGTGCGCAGCATGGCGGATGGAGCACGTTTGGGAGTGCGCAGCATGCCGGATGGTGCACGATGGGGAGTGCGCAGTATGGCGGATGGAGCACGTTTGGGACTGCGCAGCATGGCGGATGGAGCACGTTTGGGAGTGCGCAGCATGGCGGATGGACCACGTTTGGGAGTGCGCAGCATGGCGGATGGAGCACGTTTGGGAGTGCGCAGCATGGCGGATGGAGCACGTTTGGGAGTGCGCAGCATGGCGGGTGGAGCACGTTTGGGAGTGCGCAGCATGGCGGATGGAGCATGATAGGGGGTGCGCAGCATGGCGGATGGAGCACGTTTGGGAGTGCGCAGCATGGCGGATGGAGCACGTTTGGGAGTGCGCAGCATGGCGGATGGAGGACGATGGGGAGTGCGCAGCATGGCGGATGGAGCACGTTTGGGAGTGCGCATCATGGGGGATGCAGCACGATGGGGAGTGCGCAGTATGGCGGATGGAGCACGTTTGGGAGTGCGCAGCATGGCGGATGGACCACGTTTGGGAGTGCGCAGCATGGCGGATGGAGCACGTTTGGGAGTGCGCAGCATGGGGGATGCAGCACGATGGGGGGTGCGCAGCATGGGGGATGGAGCACGATGGGAGGTGCACACACACGCGCACTGCACAACACACACACACTAGGAATCACAAACAACGCCCTACACAGACACCCACACACACAGACAACGCTGCACACACAAATATACGCACATACTGCACAACACACACATTGCTCAAAACATACCTCCCCCCAAAACACACCACACCCACACAAACCGCACAACACACACACACACAACGCTACAGACACACAGCGCTCCACAAACAACGCAACACACGCAACACACATACAACACCGCTCTCACCCCCCGCGACACTCAGAACATGTACAGCGCCCTACACAAACACTTGGTAACTACACACAACAACATCTATATATATATATATATATATATATATATATATAACAAAAATCATACATGAACTACACAATACGTAAATTCTAGAATACCCGATGCGTAGAATCGGGCCACCTTCTAGTTTAATATATTTATTAATGATCTGGTGGATGGTTTACAGAGTAAAATATCAGTATTTGCAGATGATACAAAACTATGTAAGGTAGTTAACACAAAGGAGGACAGTTTGCAACTACAGATGGACTTGAGTAAATTGGAGAATTGGGCTGAAAAATGGCAAATGAGGTTTAACACAGATAAGTGTAAGGTTATGCACATGGGAAGGAAAAACAGATGCTACGATTACTTACTAAATGGGAAACTGCTGGGGAAATCAGACATGGAAAAAGACTTAGGCATCTTAGTGAATAAGAATCTAAATTGGAGTGCCCAGTGTCAGGCAGCAGCCACCAAAGCAAATAGGGTGATGGGATGCATTAGAAGAGGTCTGGGGGCACGAGATGAAAACATCATTCTCCCTCTGTACAAATCACTAGTCAGACCACACTTGGAGTATTGTGTGCAATTTTGGGCGCCGGTGCTGAAGAAAGACATTACTGAACTTGAAAGGGTTCAGAGGCGGGCTACTAAAATAATAAATGGAATGGGTGCATTACAATACACGGAAAGGTTATCAAAATTAGGTCTATTTACTCTAGAAAAGAGAAGACTTAGGGGAGACCTAAAAAATATGTACAAATATATCAGAGGGCCATATAGAGATCTCTCCCATGATCTGTTTGTACCAAGGACTATGACAAGAACAAGGGGGCATTCTTTTCGATTGGAGGAAAGAAAATTCCTACATCAGCATAGAAGAGGGTTCTTCACG
Source organism: Anomaloglossus baeobatrachus (assembly GCF_048569485.1). Taxonomy (NCBI): domain Eukaryota; kingdom Metazoa; phylum Chordata; class Amphibia; order Anura; family Aromobatidae; genus Anomaloglossus; species Anomaloglossus baeobatrachus. The sequence continues at coordinate 89,478,116 of NC_134363.1, read as the reverse complement.
GTAAGAGCAGTGAGGCTCTGGAACTCTCTTCCTGAGGAAGTGGTGATGGCCAACTCACTGAATGAATTTAAGAGAGGAATGGATGCATTTCTTGTTAGCAAAAGTATAGAAGGTTATAAATAGCATAATCTTACAGGTAGATAGAAGAGCGACCAAGATTATTAGAGGAATGGGTGGGCTGCAATACCAAGACAGGTTATTAAACTTGGGGTTAGTTAGTTAGGAAAAACAAAGGCTTAGGGGGATCTAATCACAATGTATAAATATATGAGGAGACAGTACAGAGACCTTTCCAAAGATCTCTTTACACCTAGGCCTGCGACTGGAACACGGGGGCATCCGCTACGTCTTGAGGAAAGAATGTTAATCATAATCATAGATGAGGACTCTTTACTGTACGAGCAGTGAGACTATGGAGCTCTCTGCCGTATGATGTTGTATTGAGGGATTCACAAGTAAAATTTAAGCAGAGCCTGATCGCATTAATTGAAAAATATAATATTACCAGTTATGTATATTGGATTTTATGACAGGGTGTTGATCCAGGGAACTAGTCTGATTGCCGTATGTGGAGTCAGGAAGGAATTTTTTTCCCCATTGGAGCTTATTTGACACATTGGGGTTTTTTTGCCTTCCTCTGGATCAACATGTTAGGCTACGGGTTGAACTAGATGGACTTAGAGTCTCCCTTCAACCTTAAAAACTATGAAACTATGAATAGATAGATAGATTCCTAGATAGATAGATAGATAGAATTCTAGATGGATAGATAGATAGATAGATAGAATAATAGATAGATAGATAGATAGATAGATAGATAGATAGACAGATAGAATCCTAGATAGATAGATAGATAGATAGATAGAATCATAGATAGATAGATAGATAGAATCCTAGATAGATAGATAGATAGATAGATAGATAGAATCCTAGATCGATAGATAAATACATAGATAGAATCCTAGAAAGATATATAGATAGATAGATAGAATCCTAGATAGATAGATAGATAGAATCCTAGATAGATAGATAGATAGATAGATTCATAGAATCCTAGATAGATAGCTATATAGATAGATAGATAGATAGATAGAATCATAGATAGATAGCTAGATAGAATCATAGATAGAATCATAGATAGATAGAATCATAGATAGATAGATAGATAGATAGATAGAATCATAGGTAGATAGATAGATAGATAGATAGAATCATAGATATAATCATAGATAAATAGAATCATAGATAGATAGATAGATAGAATCCTAGATGGATAGATAGATAGAATCATAGATAGATAGATAGATAGATAGATAGATAGATAGATGATAGCTAGATAGATAGATAGATAGAATCCTAGATAGATAGAATCCTAGATAGATAGATAAAATCCTAGATAGATAGATAGATAGATAGAATCCTAGATAGATAGATAGATAGATAGATAGATAGAATCATAGATAGATAGCTAGTTAGAATCATAGATAGAATCATAGATAGATAGAATCATAGATAGATAGATAGATAGATAGATGATAGCTAGATAGATAGATAGATAGAATCCTAGATAGATAGAATCCTAGATAGATAGATAGATAGAATCGTAGGTGGATAGAGAGATAGATAGAATGATAGATAGAATCATAGATAGATAGAATCCTAGATAGATAGATGATAGCTAGATAGATAGATAGAATCCTAGATAGATAGATAGATAGATAGAATCCTAGATAGATAGATAGATAGATAGATAGATAGAATCCTAGATAGATAGATATATAGATTGATAGAATCATAGATAGATAGCTAGATAGAATCATAGATAGAATCCTAGATAGATAGAATCCTAGATAGAATGATAGATAGAATCCTAGATAGATAGATAGATAGATAGAATCCTAGATAGATAGATAGATAGATAGATAGATAGATAGATAGATAGATAGAATCCTAGATAGATAGATAGATAGATAGATAGATAGATAGATAGATAGATTGATAGAATCCTAGATGGATAGATAGATAGAATCCTAGATAGATTGATAGAATCCTAGATAGATAGATAGATAAAATCCTGGATAGATAGATAGAATCCTAGATAGATAGATAGAATCCTAGATAGATAGATAGATAGATAGAATCCTAGATAGATAGAGAGATGATAGATAGACAAATAGATAGAATCCTAGATAGATAGATAGATAGATAGAATCCTAGATAGATAGATAGAATCATAGATAGATAACTAGATAGAATCATAGATATAATCCTAGAGAGATAGAATCCTAGATAGAATGATAGATATAATCCTAGATAGATAGATAGA